>NW_015505715.1:613755-633389 GCF_001515645.1 Sinocyclocheilus grahami | reverse complement strand
CCCCCCCCCCCCCAAAAAAAAACATTAAAAAGAAATCAATAAAGCAAAGAACATTGCAGATCAAATTGATTCCAGGCCATTAATGCAATTGTGAAACTTGTCATTTTATCATGTTGTTAGCATTGTAAACTCACCGATTAAAACCGTTATGGTTATTAAATCATTATGTATTGATACACCCACTCCAATACAATTGACTTAGGCCTACTTTCTATTACCAGAATCAGACTTTTTGACAGAGGAGGCAAGTGCCTCCCAAAAAAAAAAAAGTTGCTGTGTTTGGCTAATTACCCCTTATCATGCTTGAAACTGGTCCACTAATCAGCCTGAATGGGCCGAACTGATGGAAATAGATGGACTAATCACAAAGTACACAACTCACCCACTTCAGGGAACGCCAATTTTTATTACTTGATATGCTGATACAAGGGAGAGCTGTTTAAGGAACCAATCATCTCAGTTAAAAGAAAGCTGAATATAGATACCGGCACACACTTGGTGTTTTTACTGATTAATTTTTTCATAATTTTATTTGTAAGATTTACTAACTAGCAATGTGAAAAGGTTTTTTTTTTAGAAAGATTATTATTTTATTTTTTTATAGAAAGATTTTTTTTTATTAGTTTTACTATTATAAATAAGAGTGGACATTTTGTATTCTTTGTGTTGCAATCACTATGTTTAGTTTAGTTTACCAATAAATCTACTCAATATGTTTATGTCTGTATTGTTGGAGTTATCTTTGAAGCAATATTAAAGCGCAAACATTTAAAAACCTCAAACTAGATGACATTGATATATTAAAAACTAACTTTAAAAAAAACAATATGCTAATATAAACCAACAAAATAATAGTCTTGGTTGCATAAGTGAATGCTGTTCCATTAACCCAGAAACCTTCTAAACATCAAATGTTACAGGAATTTATACCGGAAATTTGCTTGCTCAAGTCCACCACAAATCTACAAATGATTCAAATACTCACAATTTTCCTGGAAAGTAATCGTGTCAGTCTTGTTTAGTCAGGAAGTTCTTCTGGTGACTTTAACGTCAGCTTCCCATATGCTAATAATCACTGGTTTGAAAGATTCTGAAACTTGTTAACACAGAGCTACCAATGACCGAAAAAGGATAAACCAAACCGGTAAAATCGAAATGACAAAAACTGAAACAACATCAGATGGAAGCGAGATTTAAGTCTTTGGGTTTTTCTGAGAATGTTCTCTGAGATTTGAGACACAGATTGCCGAACAGGGGAAGGTTTTTATTTCATCTCACAACTTGACAAAAACTGAAACAACATCAGATGGAAGCGAGATTTAAGTCTTTGGGTTTTTCTGAGAATGTTCTCTTGAGATTTGAGACACAGATTGCCGAACAGGGGAAGGTTTTTATTTCATCTCACAACATCAAACGGCAAACCATGCTCATCCACGATGTCAAACATGGCTCAGAGTACCACTGTGACAGGATTGCGCCTCTGGTACTGACAGCTGCCACAAGACGGTATGAGATAGATTATGGACAGGATGGCTAACGTACAGTGTTCCAGCTCAGACAGGAATCCGCGTGGTCTTTCTGGGGTTCTGACTCATTGGTGGTGTACAGGAACCTGCCTACATCAGAAACAAGTTAGATGTAGGTCAGACTAGATATCCAGCACACTGCATTTAAAGCCTTGCATTATTATGCAAGACATCCGACATGGCCCAAATAGCATTGTTTACATTTGTTGAAGGAATAGTTCATCCAAAAATGAACAATCTGTCATCATGTACTCATCATTATGTTGTGGTTTTCTTTGTTATACCACAAAAGGAGATGTTAGGCCGAATGCGTCTTTTTTCCATGCCGTGAAAGTGAATGGTGACAAGGAACTGTCAAAGTCCAAAAATGACAACAACAAAAAAATAAAATAAAATAAGCACCATAAAAGTACTTTAAGTGCAGACCATAGGAGTTGTGTGGGGAAAAGATAAAAATTAACTCAGTAGTCACTCAAAATATTTTTATTTGAAATTGTTCACAAATCTACAGAGCCCTGCAATATGACAAAAAATAAAATAAAATAAAATAAATATTGTGGCTATAAGAAGTAGATCCCACGACTAGTAATTCATGGCCAGGTTTTATTCATTTTTACCCAAGTTTTTATTAAATTGTTTCCATGACTTATTCATTTGAGGTCACGTTTTATTCATTTGTTTCCCTTCTTTTTATTAAATCATTTCATTGATATTTTAATTCCTGGCCACTTTTTATTCATTTGCTCCCTTGTTTTTATTAAATTGGTTCTATGACTAAATACATTTTATTCATTTGTTCCCCTCGTTTTTATTAAATTGGTTCTATGACTAAATACATTTTATTCATTTGTTCCCCTCGTTTTTATTAAATTGGTTCCACGACTAATTAATTTGTGGCCATGTTTTATTAATTTGCCCTGTTTTTATGAAATAATTTCCATGAAACATTTTAAGTAAATCATGGGCTTGTTTTACTAATTCATTACCTTGTTTTAATTTAGTTAGAATGTGATAAGTCAGGGAAACAAATTCTCAAGCCACATGTCATGTACAGGCTCGATTTTGTGCGTTTCGAATACTTCCCATTACTGATGTCAAATTTGCTGTAATATATCTTGATGCGATAATATATGTGAATCTGAGAGCAGCAACAGAGAAGATTACCAGTCAATAACAACTTTTACCATGCTTTTTTGTCATTTTATGACCGCGACAGTTCTTGGTTCACTTTTAATTTTATTGTATGTAAAAGAGCAGCATGAACACTCTGCTAAATGTCTCCCTTCGTGCTCTATGAACAATAAAAAAAAAATTCAGGTTTGGAATGACATGAGGGTGAGAAAATGATAACAGAATTATGATTTTAGAATGAACTATGCCTTCAAGACCAGCCCTGGTGGGTTACCAGTACAACCTATTATCATGTTCCTTTATGCACTTTCAATCATGTGCTTCCGCTTAATTTCCTTTCTTTTTTGCTACGACAGGATTCTAGGCCTACTGAGGAACAAGTGCTTAGACTTGAGTCACGTTCAGTCCGAGTTCTGAATCAGGGAGACAAAGAGATAGAGGCCTTTTAATGTAAGTAATAGCACTTAGAAGATTTTAATTATGACAGGTTGTGAAGACTGGCAAAGAGCTTGAGGTGAAGAAGTGAGACAAAGCTTTATGAGGATGAATGCGGAGACACAGCAGCGGGTTATCAGGATGAAGCCGTTCTGCATTATGATTAATTACTAAATCAGTCAAGGTCAGAGTTTTTCCTCTAATCTCTTTGACTGAAGTCACGAGATCTCAATAAACCACTGAGATTCATTGAAGTCTCATTTAGTTATGTGTCTATATATAAGCAAAGCTACTCCACTTTCAAGTCCAGGGGCCACAAAGCAAGAACCTTTTAGCCTCAAACAAAAGTTACTTGCAAGTTATCTGCATGGTAACAAGCTTGTATATTATGCTGCATGTGCAACCCGATCTCAAGAGAAAACGTAACTATTTTACGAGGTGGCAACTTCATATGAATTTACATGATGTGATTTTTATGGAAACATGTTTTTTAGATAAAACAAACATACGCATGGGGGTCTACCCCTAAACCTAGTCCTCAGTGGGGTTTAAGCACTTTTGCCACACTTTTATTAATTAACATATTTTGTCTGATTTTTTTTATAAAAACAAACAACAACAACAAAAAAAGATTTTAAAAGATTTAACTACAGTGGGAAGATGGCATCACTGTCTGTGAAAAAGGTCTGTTAATTCATATGAATTCTTACGATTTCATACAATCTTCTTACGCACCACTGCAGTTAGGTTTAGGGGTGAGAATTCATGTTTTTTTTTTTTTTAAATCGAACAAATTCATACAAATTTTTTTTATGTTTTATAAAGAGATTGGGTTGCACTCGCAGCACAATAAACATGCAGCTAACTTGCAAGTAACTTTCATCTATTTCCCAAAAGCATTTTTGCTCTCTTTTGACACTCTGTGAATGTTCTTTTTGGTTCCTGGCCAAAGTCTTTATATTTATGCGCACTACAGAAAACACAAAAAGGAGTGTTGTGGAAAGTAGCATATTTATCATATAAATTCGTAACTATTTTACATTTGGCTAATTGGTGGCTAATTCATATGTATTCTTACAGTCTTGTTCATACACTTTTGTACAGCCATGCCCAACTGGTAGGGTTTCAGTCAATTGCAGTCCCAAAACAGAACTTTTGATTTGGCTGGGGCCGGCATTGATAGTGATGCTTACCATACATTTTCTATACAATTCCTATCATACATTTTCTAATCATACATTTCCATACAAATCACATTGTATGAATTCATATGAAATCTCTACCACGTTAAATTGTTATGTTTTCTAATGAGATTGGGTTGCATTTGTAGCATATTATACAAGCTAGTTACAATGCTTATAACTTGCAAGCAACTTTTATTTACTTGCCATAAGCATTTTATGCTCTCTTGGCATTCATTGAATGTTAAATTTGGCCCCTGGCCAAATTCTTTATATTTATGCACACTACGTAAAATACAAAGTGCAAGTGAAGCATTGTGTAAAGTAACATATTTACCATGTTTATGAAGTTCAGTGTGTTCCAGGCATATGCGTTTCATCACATATGGATGAAGGGATCGTATGCATTGGAAATGAGTGAGGGCATCACATGATTCGAGCTTCAAACGATCACATTTGTCCAAGGCTTTGTACGCTCATGGCCCAAAACCGACCCTATGTCTTGCTCAAAGGACACGGCTTTGTTGTACCACAGTGCAAACATCAGGAGAAACAATGAGTGGAGTGTTTCAGTCAATAGCAGCCCCAAAACAGAGGACTTTTGATTTGGCTGGGGTCGGCGTTGATGGTGGGCGACTGTATAGCAGATCTGTTTTCATCATAAACCGTCCCATGAGAGGTAGGGGCATGGCCTGGCCCCTATTAAAACTGTTGTTTGCAGTCACATGGCCTGCTTGCCCTGACAATGCACGTCTGTGTACTACTGTGAATGTTTCTATATACATGTGAGAACTGAGTTGCTAATGGGAACCCAGATTGAAGAAGGGGTAATGGTGTACAAACCATTGGTTGGACTTCAAGTTCTTAGCCTAACAGTCTGCATTTGTCCACAACCTTTTGACCGCAGCTGCTGTCAAATAAAAATAAATGCAAAAGAGATCTGATCAAGCTCATGAGCGACGTGTCGCTAATCTGTCTATGAGCGCTGCTTTAGTTGTGTGTAATGTTCAAATTCAGGCTCTGATAAGATATGAGCCGTTTTGAGGCACAGCAGATTTCTGAAGGGGGTGAGGGGTGGGTTTATCTCTGCGCTAGCACTAGCTGCTGCACTTAGCTGGGGTGTGATTTCACTATTCACTGTAAACAGTCCATGAGGGCGAGTATCGTCACAAAACTGGACAGAATGATGCTTATGTTGTTGTCAGACATGCCTGACTTTGAAGCCATGTGCAATACTAGCTCTATCCATGCTAGTTAACATACACCCATTTTGCCAATAAATTATTTTCTGTAACAACAATATTACACCACATGTGCTGTTGATCAATCAATATTTTGACAGTAATGGCTGACAGTGATACTGATCTAAAAGTGCGGTAACATTAGCAAAAATTTTGCAGACAAAAAAGGTCCATTGTCAATAGTGTAGCAAAGTACTGCTCACACAGAAGTCACTGTCAAACCAAGCAGCTTTCTGTGGTCAACATGGTGTATCTGCGTGACCAACTTGAACCCTTTGCGATATCTGTGTGGTGACATTTTTTGCCCTCCAGACTGCTCGAATTTCTATCTGTTTGTTAAAGGGTTAGTTCACCCAAAAATGAAAATTATGTCATTAATTACTCACACTCATGTCATTCCAAACCCGTAAGACCTTCGTTCATCTTCAGAACACAAATTAGGACATTTTTGATGAAATCTGAGAGCTTTCTGACCCGGCATAGACAGCAACGGAACTGACACGTTCAAGGCCCAGAAACATAGTAAGGACATCATTTAAATAGTCCATGTGACATCAGTGGCTAATATACATAATACATACATAATAATGTAGTATTACAGAAAAAGCTTGATCCTAACCTTTTTCTCCGTACTGAAATCTCAGTTGGCCAGACAGTAATTATTATTTTCTGAATTGTTAAAAATGTAATGTCCGGGACACTAGGAGCCTGGAGACTGTTGCATAAGCTACACTGTGAGTTTTTAATAACTTTAAAAAAAGCTTAAAGGTGTGATACAGGATTAATACTGCTCATAAATGGCTACTGAAATGTTCACTTGAAACAATTAGCTGCTTGGACCTGGAAACTGTATTATAGGAATGTTTATATGTCATGACTTAACAAGCTGATTAAAATGACAAGATTTTGCCTGCAAAAATGTACAATATATACATGAAATGGAATTCACACAAGATTACTGAAATGTAGATTTAAGATTTAAAATTGTGACATAATGGAAGTAGCAACAGATATTTTCTTCTATAATCTATATATATGTACATATGATTGAAATGGATTATCAAAAAATAAAAAAATATGGGATGGTAACTTGATACAGCCCATCAGTTGTTGACTGGATTGAGGCAGATCTGTTTGCAGCTGACTGTAAGAAAGGGGCTGGATTAAAGCAGACAAAATGATTGGAGAAGTCTGGCAAACGTCACTAGAAGATTGATTTATGACATTTTGATTAAAAATTACTAAACAAATTGCTTCAACATTTTCGGAGATGTGAGCTCCAGGGTGTCAGCGGCCATTCAGCGCTCATGAACCCGCAGAGAGCAGCCTCACCTCGGCTAGATCTTCAGGAATTTGCTGCTGGCTCTGATGACTCTATAGTGGTTAAACATGAGATATAATTTGTTTTGGGTAAATCTCACAGCCAGTCTTTGGTCTCATGATTTTCCACGACATTCTAATTTATTGAGATGCACCTGTATTATTTGTTCCAGAGCAAATAGTTTTGGCTGAGGACAAAATCTTATCATGTTATATTTTAGGTAAATTTAATGCTGTATATCAGAGCGCTGCCTTTTTAATTTTGACTGAATTGCAGCTTTTATGATGGCTGATGTTGTTTATTAAATATTATTATTCAATAAATAATATTTCATATAAATAATAGTAATATTGAATATTAGTGTTAGAATTGGGAAACAGTGTGTGTGTTCATGATAGTGGTTTTACTTACATTATTCTTCCATTATATGGTGACAAGTGATGTTTTTATGAGTGAGTCCGCAGTAAAGACTTTTATATTGAAAGAGACTGAAACAGGATTGTAAACAAGGAAGTTATTTTTACTTTCAACAACACCTTGTAAGATGCAGCCAACAAATGCAGTGAACAGCGCTGTCATCGGAAATCACCCTTAACTGATGAATGGATAATACGACAAAGATATGGACTTCTTCAGCAGACATTCAAACTAATGTTTTATTGTGAATATGAGATTGAGCTGAAGAATGAATGCTGTATCAGATGCAGGTAAACACATTTACTCAGTCCATCTCTCTCTCATTATACTCGACTCTACATAATACAGTGAGCTTTTAATACAGTAATAAAATAAGCTTTCAATGAAGCATCTTAACGTTCCTTCATTACTAGTTCTAAAGTGACATTTTTGAATTAGTAACGGAGGTGCTTGGGCTCAGCCGTTAAACTGTCAAACTGAGATTTGAATCCGTGGTGTAAGAAAGTAGTTCTGCACAAAAGAGGATATTTAAAGACACTCCGTTGTTTCTTATATATTTACACACTTGTGCCATTTAACTGTTGTATAAACACAATATCACACTTGTAGCCGTGCGATATGGCTGTATGTCGGCAAGCTGCGATTACCTGCGGCCGAATCACAGCAGTGCTGATACACAGCCATATCGCACAGCTACAACTGTGTGTGTGTGTGTGTGTGTGTGTGTGTGTGTGTGTGTGTGTGTGATGACGGTCGGGATGATGACATCATCACCAAAGTGCCAGTTTAATGTACGGCTATGTTGTGTTGTGGCTGTAAAGATGTAATGATTTAAAGTATGTGTAGATGAAATGTTGAAATGTGTATGGATTATGCCCCAAAGACTACGAACATTATAAACATCATTCAGTGGGTCAGAGGAATGTAAGTGTTGCTTTATTTTAGTGACTATTATCCATTGTAGAGGCAATAACAACAAAGACAATGTGTGTTTCAAAGTACTTTATTGTGTAATTTATTTTTGAAAGGTAGTTATCGTGAATGCGTAGTCCATTCTTACCTGTCAGCTCTAGTTTGTGCCTTGAGTGCTCTGGTAGCGCGTGTAGCCGGAACTCTTCGGTATGCTTACAATCATTCTCCCAGGTGCTGGGAGTTGAGATAACACATCGGTTGGATGAGTCTGTTTCAGTGTGATTATGTGTATAAGAAGTGTTTTTGTTTGGTATTTATGTTTGGGTCATATATATTTCTGGTTTGTATTTCTGTTTGGAAGATGTGTTCTGTGAGATGTATTTGACGACATATGCTAAAACATGGGAATGGTTCATTCTAATAATGTGTGGCAGGAAAATTGAATCAGTGTGTTTGTTGTTAGAGGGGAAGAAAGCTGCAACTGATGGACTTGCAGTGCATGTCTGATGTCAGATTCAGTATGTTCATTGATTGCAAGAAGCGCCCCTGCAAGTGATTTGATTATTGTAGGTTTGGCTGCTTACAACTTATTTTGTTTATTTATTTATTTTTTCTCCTTGAATTTTCACACTTAACTTGCACTGGTTGGTGGCATCTCGCAATAAACAAGTTGCATCTGGAAATTACCCTGTTGTACTGATCCTTCCTAGCTCCTTCCTGACCTCTCAGCAACTTCTACCCAACTATATATATATATATATATATAAGTGTGTGTGTGTGTGTGTATCTGTGTCTGTGTCTGTGTCTATGTCTGTGTGTGTGTGTGTGTGTGTGTTTGTTTAAAATAGTGGAAATTATCATGCATAATTAAGCATAATTTCTTTTTTTTAATCCGTAATATCAACCAATAAATATAATATATTGTGTATCCCTTGTCTTTTTCTCAGGAAAAAAATTAAAAAATATATATATATGTATATATATATATATATTATGAAGCAGCAAATATTCAATATTTTCATGAGGATTGTGATCTCTGTCAATACTTTACATCAGGGTTTCTCAATCCATTCCTAAATGGTATAATCCCTAATAGTATAATCTGTATGAAAATACCTCTCAGTTCATCAAACTCTGTCTGATACATTAAAATCAGCTTTATGTCATTACTGAAGTTGGTTGAGGTTCACGTATGCAGAAAATGTGATTAAATGACTGCATGTGTATAACTTCATCTAAATAAATAGCGGATGAGCCAGTCGATATGCTGGATTTTACAATCGAATATGTCATTATGATGCATTACGGTATTATGGGAGGTTTTTTTATTCCAGGCATTGTTAAAGCTCCTAAAACCACTTCCCCTGGTGGCGTGTGTGCACAAAAAGATGCAAACACCTCTGAGTCTCTCCCATACCTGCTGACCTAGATATGAGTATGTGACTCCTCTTCCTGCCAAGCGCCATTTCCGAGTGATAGAGCCAGACGTCGCATGCAGCCAAGCTTGACCAATGAATGTCACAAATTGCTCATCCAACTCATTCACCTTTACACCTTTAGTTTCAAAACATGAAAAACGTGCCTATCATTTGCAAATGAGTTTCCTTTTCTCTAGTAAATTTTGTTGATGTTTAAATACTTTCACCGATTCCAGTTTAATATGTAGAGACGACTAAAAGTAGGGCATTTGTATAATGATTTCCCTTAAAAAAAAGTGTAAAGATCGACCAGTCCAATGTTCCAACACTGGCTCAACCAATGGAGTGAGTTTGGGGCGGGACTATCTCTTTGTCCAAAAAGTGGTAGAAGGGGGAGTGTTCAGGAAACCTGTTTGAAATAATCATTATTTTTGCAGTTCCATTTGGTGATATAGTGAAACAAAAATACTTCTTTAAGAGTAATATTTACATAATCAATTTTTTATTTAATATGATTTATCTATTGATGATAATAATAATAATAATAATTATTATTATTATTATTATCCAATAAATAATATGGGTATTTAACAAAAAATATTGTTTTAATTCAAAAAGAGTCATTTTTAATTACATTGTTTCTTTCAGTTAACATAGATGTACACTATGAAAAATATATTTTAATAAAAATACAAAAATATTCTGTGTAGTTTCTCACTTAATGAGGGCATAAAACCTAAAGTCTTGAAAATGTATAATAATGAAAAATTATTATTTAATAAAAAGTATTAAAATATTTTTATAATACAGCATGTCACGCTGCTCTCACACTGTTTGAAATGTGAGAAAAAGTACAAATACATGCACTTTACAATAAGATATCATTAGTTAACATTAGTTTGTGCATTAACAGCATTAACTAACAATTATCAAAATATTTGTTACAGTACTTAATAACCTTTGTCAGCGTTAGTATAAAATAAAAATACAACTGTTCATCTGAGGTCAATTAAATAATATAATCAGATACAACTTTTGATTTTAATAATGTATTAGTAAATGTTGTAACCAACTATAATTAATAAATGCATTAGAAATATTTTTAATTGTTTTCATGTTAATATTCTTATATATAAGAATAAAACAGAATATGTTGTATATCTACTGCAGGTAAAGTCCAATAGACCATTGTTTTCAAAAGCCAAATTAGTCATTTCATTTCAGTTCTCGAACATACTTCCTTCTGGTCACCTCAACACAGTATTCTGAAACCATTCTGTGTTATATGCAAAACTACCGTGAGACAAACTGCTGATAACAACTGTACACAAAAGCCAGTGCTGAGTTGATCCATCAGGAGAAATGTGATCTTGACTGCAGAATTAACAGTCGGATCCATTTCATTCTGCTGACAGAATGACATGACAACAGTGCTTTTATGCCAAATCACTTTGCTTTGTAAATGAACACGCATAAAGGTGCAAGAAGCAAACATGTCAAGGTGATACAGACACAAACTTGGCATGAATGAGAAGGTTAGAAGGTCAGTGAAAATGCTAAGTTTCTATAGTTTTCTTAAACAGAACATAGTTTTCCATAAACAGTTCACATTTTCTTCGGAAAATATAAAAATTTGGTAAAAATGTGTTTTTTAAAGTAAAAATATTTAATACATTGTTTATCATGTATGATTAAGAATATTGGGCTTCAGATGGGAATGGCATTGTCCAATGTTCAGATAGGAATTTATTTCTTAAAAATGGCCTGTTTGTTTAGTTCACAGTAACATGAATGCAAGCCTTTTCCACTTATGGCAACATTCAGTAGCAACTTTTCTCCCAGACCGTTTGAGCTGGTTTTACTTTAAATCTAACACATATTTAAACCTTAACAACCAACTTAAGACTAGGATGTGACCTATATCATATAGAATTCCACAGTGCTTCTTACAAATGAACCACTTGGATATACGTAATGACTTGTTTCAATTCAACAAAGGGCCTCTCTCACATGTGTTTCCATAAAACAAGGGCCTGGTCACCTCCTGACCCCAAACTTGTCAGAGTGTTGGATATTCCATGCTCTCACTGAGAAAAGCCCTTTCAGTTGACTTCACCGAATACTCCAATTCCAGCCAATCTATGTCAGAAGACAAATCTTGCACAATATGCATGCTGCATTTTTTCAATATGATAACACTTAAAGGCTTTGATCAGTTTGCAATGATCAGTCTGAACCTTCATGTCATTCCAAACCCATTTAAGTTGAATGTCCCCCCCCCCCCACACACACACAGAACACAAAAGGAAACATTTCAAATATTGTACTAGTCTCTTTTTTCCTGAAATTACAATAAATGGTGACTGAAACCTCAAAAAAGCAAAAGTGCCAGAAAAGTGCAGTTATAATGGTCCGTTTGATTCGTTATCTGACGCCTTTACAGCTTTGAAGTAGTACTGATGTCTGAATCATGAATGACTCCATTGAGTCAGATCTTATGAATCAGTTAATCCTAAAAACCAGTTTGAATGATTCAGTCCCGTCATTGTAAGTGGCTGTAAAATAGCGACCAGAACAATATTTTGTTTCAAAGAAGAAATACTCATAATTTAGAACAACATGAGGGTAAATTCTGAAAGTAAAGTGTAATTTAGTGCCATTAGTATACTTTTTAGTAGCATGCTTGTAATATGCCACACATTTGAGCTGTAGAAATATCACCATTGCTTTTTAGCGCTATTAAAGATCTGACTAATCCACAAGCCTTTAAAAATGTCACACATCTTTCTGCAAAAAAAAACAGTCAGGAGCCACAAACAATACACCAGGAATATTAAATAAAACTAATTACTGTTTTAACAAGTGGTACCCTTTAGCAACTGTATCCTCATTGGCAGATGTGTGATTTGTCCAGAGCATTAATGAACAGCTGGCTATCAGTGCATGTAAGGTCAGCAGCGAGGTGTTTTGCCAAACCCCTACTGTTGTGCCAAAACCCAGTTATGATCGTTCAAGCATTCACTCCGAAAGTAGCATGTGTACATTTAGGAATCTCCCTTTTAAGAATGTTCCTATTATTGTTGAACTTTGACTAAAAATTCTTTCTCCCCATTATTTTCAAGCATCCCATTTTTGTTTTACTAGCGAACTCTTACTAACATGGACAGAATTTTTTAGTCTCCATCAGACTCATGTAGGACGACCCCACAAATGAAACACAAACTGAATTCAGATACAGAAACATACTAAATAATAAATGTAATGACTTTCTTCTGTAAAATATAAATTAACATCAAATCTGTATGCATGCATGCTTTGCTATCATAGCAGCAAGCTCAGGTATTTTTAAAGCATGACCCAAATGCATAACTATCTGACGTTCAGTGGTTTAGACGGTTTTGTTTACGGCACGATTTTGGTTCACAGTTAAATGAGCAACATGGAAAACAAAGCCTAGCGAGTTAAGCTGTGAAGTTTATTTTTATCCATCATCATTCGAGTCTAGCTTTCATTGTGATCATTTTGTTGTTGACGTTTATAGAGTTTCAATATCACTGACAGTGATGCCTGTGTTTTGACGTCCATGATTAACCTTGCATTCTTATAAGCAAATGAGGAGCAATATTAAAATGAGGGTAAGCCTCCCATAACGGCCATCATATCAGACGACAACACAGGATATAGAAATATTAACTGGTACTTAGCTGATGTTGCACAATCATCCTGCAGTTTGGTTTGGTGGGGTTTGGGGGGGGGGCATAGCATGTGTTTTCCTGTCTTTGTGAGTAAAAGCATCTTTACTGTATTAACACTCGATTGAGTAACACTGGTGCCGCTATGCTGTAATGAAGTGAACTCAGCTAGCGTGACTGTTCGCCAACCTTAACAAACTTATACTGCTCGGGAGTTCTCAGTTATGTTTCATTGAAGTATCAACTTTGTCTCAGATGTTTCTTCTCAAATGCCTTTGGAAAAACAAAAATACACTCTTAAAAATAAAGGTTCTTTATTGGAATCTGTAAGGTTGCATGGAACCTTACCATTGCATAAAGGTTCTTTATAGTGGAAAAATGTTCTTTAGATAAAATGTTTTAATGCTAAGAAAAAAATAATTATTTTAGTAACCGTTCACTGAAAGGTTCTTTGGGGAACCCAAAATGGTTCTTGTATGGCATCGGTGTAAAATTTCCCTTTTGGAACCGTTATTTTTAAGAGTGTAGACACAAATGTGACTATTGTTGAGGTAGAGTAAGTGCACGAACAATAATATCAATGTGGGCAGCGTATCTCAAATTATTTGGTATTAGAAGAATGTGACAATACATTTTTGAGTTCATATTGTAACTTCTGACTAGCATTTAGGCAAATCGGAGCACAGTCTGAGACACCGCTGAGAAATTTGATAGAGTATAAGCTCAGGACATTGGAGTCTTTTACTCTAGAACCACACTCTCTCACAAGAGAGGCAATTCACTTTCCCTTTCATTTCTTTGCCATCTAGGAGAAACAACTGAGACTTTAATGAGATCACATTTGGAATGGGTTCGTGGGCCTTCCTGTGAATCCATTCGTTTGCTTTTGACAGATTCTCGCAGGATATATTTTATCTTTCTCTCTCTTTTCATTCTGTGTACTGCATCAACCCCCGCCCCTCTGCCCCTACTATCTCTCCAGTCTCCACAATTGTACCCCCCACTCCAGCCACCTAACCCCTCCCTGCGCAGGTTCCCTTGCACATGCACGCACAACCCTGTCACCAGGCTACACCGTCCTCGTTGCCTTAATAACAATCCTAGGAATTTTAGTTAGGGCAAAAAGGCTTCAAATGACACTTACTGAGGAAGGGAAAGGAAGGGGCCTGCCTATGGGGGGACCACAAACTCAACTCTGGAACCCACATCGACGTGATCGATGGGGAGCGAATGTGTTGTTGGTTAATAACGTGGAGCCGTGGGAGTCAAAGATCGGCAGGAGTATGGCCGAAAGGAGAATATCGACATGGGGCTTTCGGTACACTGCCAGCAGAAACAGCAGCCCTGTCTCTCCATGGGGTGTGCACCTTAGTCAGCTCTCTCTATATTCAACAGCCAACAGAGCATGGCATTAACACACTATACCTAGTGTACTTCCCTGTTTGAGATTCAATAATATGTGACTGTTTAACATTGCACAACCCGCATCACTAGGTACAGTACGTGGGCAAGATATCAAAGCTGTTCCTCAATCATACACTCGTTAGCCAATCCAGGGCTAAGGAGTGCTGCTTTAGCATCAACCCTGAGCATCACCTCACTGAGATGGAGGAAAATACCATTCCGCTACCCGAGGTGCTAAACACGCTCATGTTCACCTTCCCAAGCCAAAAACAAACCCAAGGACACTACCAGAGAAGCTAGCCTTGGTGTAACAACAGGAATAAGGGTGTGTGGAAAGAAGACTGAAAAAAAGGAAAAGGCTTCCTTACCGTTTTACCGCTTGCCGTCCATTCACCAGCAACACTGCAGACAAGCATTCGCTTGGGAGGCAGAGGGAGCGCGCGATCCGTCCCCTTAGACCTGAATCACCAACATCCTCAGATCCGCCTGATTCTCACACATGCACTCATTCACTGGCACTCTTTCGTTGTGTCGTGCTCTCTCCTCCTCTTATAATTGTCTGTGTGCTATTTCCCCTCTTGTTAGCTCCAAGGCAGTTAACGCAGAGACACTGCAGCGATGGGGGAGGAGGGTGTGTGTATGTGTGTGTGTGTGCGTCAGAGGGAGCGCGCGATCCGTCCCCTTAGACCTGAATCACCAACATCCTCAGATCCGCCTGATTCTCACACATGCACTCATTCACTGGCACTCTTTCGTTGTGTCGTGCTCTCTCCTCCTCTTATAATTGTCTGTGTGCTATTTCCCCTCTTGTTAGCTCCAAGGCAGTTAACGCAGAGACACTGCAGCGATGGGGGAGGAGGGTGTGTGTATGTGTGTGTGTGCGCGTGCATGTATGTGTGCTTGTGTTTGTGAGTGAGTGAGTGAGTGAGTGAGTGAGGGAGTATGAGAGCAATGGAGGGAGGAGTCAGTGGGCAAAGAAAAGAAGAGAAGGGAAAACAGCTAGTAGTCTTAAATTCTGAGGAAAAAGAGAAAGCAGAATAGGGTGCCAAGAGATCTCTGGAGAAAAAAATACAAGCCGTATCACAAAGAATGATGGGTATGAATAGAGAATAAGGAGGTTTATATGTGTGATTGCAAGATATGGCAGATGTTCTGCAGCCCCGATGATTCACTCAGCCAGCTGCAAGAGTCAGTCCACAGCAGGGGTGGTTGCGATTTCATTGATGGCTGAAAGAGCTTGCAGGAAAATGATTTTAAAAAACAACGAGAGATAGAGGCAAAGGAGGGAGTTGAAGGGGAGGGAGGAGATGATGGCAAGGGATCAGGAGGGGGTTGGATAATGCTGTAATATGTTGCTTCTGTGCCAACTGTTTCTGTGACAGAGGGAACACTTCCTCTGCAGCCATTGGTCCCCTGCTTGTACGGATAGATGTGCTGGCAAATAAAATATCCAGCAGTGGCTCATGGGTGATTGGAGCATGCTCCCCTCCCACCTCTCACCTCCCGCCCCCTGTTGAGGCAATAAGATTCTGCCTCACCCAAGGCAGCTGAGGACCACATCCAGTGCATTTGCGCTTTGCATCCCAAACAACACTTCACAGACATTAAGGTGTACATGTTTTGTTGCATTAAACATTCAGAGAGGTGAAGGGAACAGCAAGGTGCAAGCAATCCTTGTCTTTTGAAGTACATTTCAGCTTAAGCATTGTACAATTTTGGGAAATTTCGGTAGTCTAAAGATTTCTTTTGCCGTAAGGAGGAATCAGTAGGCTTAGTGTGACATGATAAGTGACTGCCAAAAATCATACCTTTAGGAGTACAACAACTTGACACTGGGTACACTAAGTACCCTTAATGGGTCATCTTTGTACCCCTAAAAGGTTCATTGTAGCACCATAATGGTACATATTTCTACTTTTTTTTTAAGGTGCTAAAATGCACCTTTTAGATAAGGTACAAGGTTGTCCCTTCAGGGTTACTGTCCCAGTGACAAGCTGTTGTACCTCCAAAAGTTTTTTTTTTCTCTGACAGTGTATTGTACAATCAGATAAGTGATAGCTGGGTGCACATGCAACTATTCTCAACCTACATGATGGTCTTTTTTTTAGATTCTTTTGTAGGTGACTATGGCAGGGACTGACCTGTGGTCTTAGGTCATGTGTGAGCATCAGTGGATGAGTAATGAACAAACTCTCACAACTGATCCTATCAGATTGTGCTGCTGCCCTGTTACATTTCACAGGATGTAAAAATAAGACCTCCTTGCATTAAGCTGTTAAACATATCATTCCATCGCCAGACAACAGCAATGTGATTTCAAGGAATAATTAATCAGAAGGAAACAGGAAATAGAAATATGAAATATCATTGAGACAAATTTGCATAAAAATTTGTAAACATAAACATACAGTGCATAAACCTTTTTTGAAGTTCTCCTGCCTCCTACCTTTCCTTCTCCTCTGATTGCCTAATCTTGGACAAATTCTAAAGCATTGCATGTATTCTTTGTATAAAAATAAAATAAAAATGATCTACGTCAGTGTGTCAATTTGTCGATATCAATTTGTGAAACTTAGAGCTCAAGATCTAAGTCTAGCTAAAGTCTATCAGGTGCAAGATAAGCACATAAAGATATACTTGTTACAAGAAAAAATATTAAAAACCAAGTTACTGAAAAATGTAGGATATGTTGTAAACAAGGTTTTGGTGGGGACTGGTGAGATATTTTGCATGTAGGTGACTATGGCAGGGACTGACCTGTGGTCTTAGGTCATGTGTGAGCATCAGTGGATGAGTAATGAACAAACTCTCACAACTGATCCTATCAGATTGTGCTGCTGCCCTGTTACATTTCACAGGATGTAAAAATAAGACCTCCTTGCATTAAGCTGTTAAACATATCATTCCATCGCCAGACAACAGCAATGTGATTTCAAGGAATAATTAATCAGAAGGAAACAGGAAATAGAAATATGAAATATCATTGAGACAAATTTGCATAAAAATTTGTAAACATAAACATACAGTGCATAAACCTTTTTTGAAGTTCTCCTGCCTCCTACCTTTCCTTCTCCTCTGATTGCCTAATCTTGGCCAAATTCTAAAGCATTGCATGTATTCTTTGTATAAAAATAAAATAAAAATGATCTACGTCAGTGTGTCAATTTGTCGATATCAATTTGTGAAACTTAGAGCTCAAGATATCTAAGTCTAGCTAAAGTCTATCAGGTGCAAGATAAGCACATAAAGATATACTTGTTACAAGAAAAAATATTAAAAACCAAGTTACTGAAAAATGTAGGATATGTTGTAAACAAGGTTTGGTGGGGACTGGTGAGATATTTTGCAAGCGCATGAACATCTCATGATCAGTTTGTGTGGGATTAAAATTATATTTGTGCAACCATAATGACAGTGCCTAAGGGCCTCTTAAAGGGTTAGTTCACCCAGAAATGAAAATTAGCCTGTGTTTTACTCACCCTCAAAGCATCCTAGGTGTATGTGACTTTCTTCTTTCAGACGAATCCACGAGGAGTTATATAAAAAATTGTCCTGGCCCCTCCAAGCCTTTCAATGGGGGTAAGCGGGTGTTGGTTGTCAATAGTTCAGAAGATGTGAAATAAAGTGCGAGCATCCATAATAAAACGTCCCTCACACGGCTCTGGGTGGTGAATAAAGGCCTCTTGTAGCGAATCCATGCATTTTTGTAAGATAAATATCCATATTTCAAACGTAATAAACACTTTTTTCTCACTTCCGCTGACAGTGATACGCGGAAGACATTCAGGCGGATGGCGTAAGACGTATGCGTCATGTGCGCGCCTCTGAGAAATGCAGGAGCAAAGGAAAACCAGTCTTCTCTTGGCTTATATCGAAATCCTCCGACATTTTTCTTTACAAATCCTCGTTTTGTGCTTCTAATTCGTGAACGGCGTTTTGTTTTGTCTCTGTGTTCGTCACTAATCAAGCAGCGTTGACGTCTTACTTCATCCGCCGGAACGCCTTCCGCGTATGACAGTCAGCAGAAGTGAGAAAAAAGTTTATTACGTTTGAAATTTGGATATTTATCTTACAAAAATGCATGGATTCGCTACAGGAGGCCTTTATTCACCCCCCGGAGCCGTGTGAGGGACGTTTTATTACAGATGCGCGCCCTTTATTTCAGGTCTTCTGAACTATTGACAACCACCACCGCACTTACCCTCATTGAAAGACTTGGAGGGGCCAGGACAATTTTTTATATAACTTCGATTGGATTCGTCTGAAAGAAGAAAGTCACATACACCTAGGATGCTTTGAGGGTGAGTAAAACACAGGCTAATTTTCATTTTTGTGTGAACTAACCCTTTAAATTACCCTAGTGTGAATGGATTTTAAGTGGCCTATGGGGTAAGAATAGGGAGCTGTAATGTTTTGTAGTAAGCCAAATACATGTTGGGCATGCTTACTTACATTCTGGGTGAGAACTGATGGTACATTTCTATAAACAGCTCTCCTGTGAGAGGAGTGATGTATGTGCTGTCACACAACAGTGTCAGATTGGAGACAGCATCTCCATGAAATAGCAGGTATTGTGAGTTTATGTATAATGTAAGTGTCTTGAATACAGCATTTCATCTGATCTCACAATGCATAAATATTCATGTAGGCCACATTTTCATATATTTTGTTTTCTTCAATCACATATAAATAGAAACTGCATGTCTAATCTGCTCATGCACGCTGGGATGCAATTCACAATTGCTGTCTTAGCACGGTTTTTACTAAAGGTTCAATTCTGATTGCTTCAGCAGTTTATTCAATTAGAGCTATTCAAGACCCATGTGTTCAGTTGCTTGCACCATGTTTAATAGTTACAAGCTTTCAACACTTTACAGCTGCACAACCCTAATGAACCTGTGGTTGTGCTGTCGGCATGACAGATACAGGGCCTCACTGCAAGGATTCAGGGGAAAC
>NW_015505715.1:611572-612824 GCF_001515645.1 Sinocyclocheilus grahami | reverse complement strand
CCCCATAAAAATCACTTGATGAGTGCAGATCAAGACCCTTGCTAGAGACAAATTCATGTTCATGATATACTTATACACGTCATAGGGAATTGCAGAGTACAATTAGAAACACCTTAGTGTCACGGCCTGGGATAGATAGAGGACTCAAATGAGTTGTGAGAAAAGAGATCCTTTATTCTCACCACAAAATAACAAACAATAATTAAATACTGCTCAGGTAAGCGGAGATTCCAGAGCTGGCCGGCAGAGAATGCGGACCACTCGAGCTGCCAGATCACCGTGCTATGAGTCCTGAAGCACAGAGGGTAAGAAAATGATGCTCACACTCATCCACAGAACACTAGCAAAGACAAAACAATCTACTCACGCAGAGACATATATGGGAGTGGGTGACAGGTGGGGAGAGTCAGCTCATGATCTGTGCTCTCCCGCTGCAAGATCAGCACTGATTGCCCAGACCACAAGCTGCCGAAAATGAAAGGACAACACAGACAGCAAGAGAAGCCGAGAAGGCACCCTGAACCGTGACACTTAGCACATGTTGGGCTGCTACAGGCAATGTGAATTTTAAGTACTTTTTAAGTAATGTATGCTACATGTAGAGCCTCTGTGATTAATTTATTTGATTAATTTCATTTTAAAGGAAGCTCAGTGAACCGCTGCAGGAGGCACTTACAAAAGGAACTGAATGCGACCAAACTGTAAACACTAAAATATTCACAGTTAATAGTTCCAAAGACATAAACAACACAAATGTTTACATGACTTAAGTGTGGGGTAAAAAAAAATACAAATACTTACTAACCTTTTCAGTGTAAAGCTCAATCCAATTCTTCAACTTCTTCACCATGACCATGTAATCCCTAAAAATTTAAAACCACAGTAAATGATGAGAGCAACTTAATAGAGAGCGAATAATACACATTTCAATAAAATAATGCAATTGCTTTTATGAAATGATAATCTTCACATTTCTGATGTAAAGTAACTGTATGCAAGTTTTTTACCTTGAAAGTTTAGTTTAAAAATCATTCTGAGTCACCTTTCGCTGACTTATAATAAGGCGAATGGCTTTTGTTTCTTTCCTTCAAGCAACTTTGGTGAAGGGGGGTACGAAATTTAACAAACAGGGCAGATTTACTTTACGGCAGCAACAAATGCACATGTATACTGTCACGTTTGCTACTGTGAGGGAGCGAGGAACAATGAGACTTTATTCATCCAACACAAGGGAACCAGGAAAACACACGTA
>NW_015505715.1:601059-611562 GCF_001515645.1 Sinocyclocheilus grahami | reverse complement strand
CGGCATGACAGATACAGGGCCTCACTGCAAGGATTCAGGGGAAACAGGTATCACAGATGCAAGACATGACCTCAGGCTTATGTGTGTTTTATCAGATCATAGCAAGCAAAGAACGACATTGAAAATTATTCTACAGAATTGGCATTAGAGCCTTTTTTTAGATACATTTAACAGATATGTTTGGTCTCAGACAGCAACTACTGTAGTAAGTAATGAATAATACCTTAATTTAGACCAAATTTGTAACCCTGTTACTTGCAACTTTGTTCTTTCACAAACACCATTTTAATATTTTACGCTGGGATGCAATTCACAATTGCTGTCTTAGCACGGTTTTTACTAAAGGTTCAATTCTGATTGCTTCAGCAGTTTATTCAATTAGAGCTATTCAAGACCCATGTGTTCAGTTGCTTGCACCATGTTTAATAGTTACAAGCTTTCAACACTTTACAGCTGCACAACCCTAATGAACCTGTGGTTGTGCTGTCGGCATGACAGATACAGGGCCTCACTGCAAGGATTCAGGGGAAACGGGTATCACAGATGCAAGACATGACCTCAGGCTTATGTGTGTTTTATCAGATCATAGCAAGCAAAGAACGACATTGAAAATTATTCTACAGAATTGGCATTAGAGCCTTTTTTTTAGATACATTTAACAGATATGCTTGGTCTCAGACAGCAACTACTGTAGTAAGTAATGAATAATACCTTAATTTAGACCAAATTTGCAACCCTGTTACTTGCAACTTTGTTCTTTCACAAACACCATTTTAATATTTTTATTTATTTGTTTATATTTATTCATGTATTTATTGACCTCCTGAGGTTATCGACCAACATTTCTGGAGGCTAAGCCCCTCCTTTCATTGACACTGGTTTGTAAAAAAAAAACTAATGTTTGAAGAGATTTGTGCCCTATTTTCTATTCAGGCCCTATTCAACCAAAATGTTGTATTGAGAAACTAATGATCTTTAACAAAAAATAAATAAATAAAAAACTGCACCATTGGAAAAAAAAATTACACCATTTAATAGAAAACAAGTTGTTTCTGCTCTTACAGTTTCAGTCTTGGGGTTTAACACATTTCATCATTATTGTACTAAGCATTTCTGCATTCAGTATGTGATTCCACATAATTATAGCGGCCTCTAGCCCTCTGTTTGTCTGTCTCTCTCATTCTCCATCTTCCCCCTCTCTCTTTCTGCCTGTCTCCACGCCTCTCTCGCTGCTTCCTGTCTCCCTAATCCGTAATCCTGTGAAAATCGGTCAGGCAAAACAGTGCGGCTTTGATCAGGCTCTTATATCAACGGTGGATTTGGTGTCAGCTCACCCGGATTCCACAGAACCCTGGAGCCCTGGTGCAGGAGCTCCTGACAGCAGTTCATCAACGCCCAGACAATATCATCCTAAAGGCCTTATGATGCATAACAACTGCTTCATTTGGGTCATTTGCCATTGGATTTCTCATTATTATACAGACAAATTTATGGGATACTGTTATGTTTAAAGACCCCATAAAAATCACTTGATGAGTGCAGATCAAGACCCTTGCTAGTGACAAATTCATGTTCATGATATACTTATACACGTCATAGGGAATTGCAGAGTACAATTAGAAACACCTTAGTGTCACGGCCTGGGATAGATAGATGACTCAAATGAGTTGTGAGAAAAGAGATCCTTTATTCTCGCCACAAAATAACAAACAATAATTAAATACTGCTCAGGTAAGCGGAAATGCCAGAGCTGGCCGGCAGAGAATGCGGACCACTCGAGCTGCCAGATCACCGTGCTATGAGTCCTGAAGCACAGAGGGTAAGAAAATGATGCTCACACTCATCCACAGAACACTAGCAAAGACAAAACAATCTACTCACGCAGAGACATATATGGGAGTGGGTGACAGGTGGGGGAGAGTCAGCTCATGATCTGTGCTCTCCCGCTGCAAGATCAGCACTGATTGCCCAGACCACAAGCTGCCGAAAATGAAAGGACAACACAGACAGCAAGAGAAGCCGAGAAGGCACCCTGAACCGTGACACTTAGCACATGTTGGGCTGCTACAGGCAATGTGAATTTTAAGTAATTTTTAAGTAATGTATGCTACATGTAGAGCCTCTGTGATTAATTTATTTGATTAATTTCATTTTAAAGGAAGCTCAGTGAACCGCTGCAGGAGGCACTTACAAAAGGAACTGAATGCGACCAAACTGTAAACACTAAAATATTCACTGTTAATAGTTGCAAAGACGTAAAACAACACAAATGTTTACATGACTTAAGTGTGGGGTAAAAAAATACAAATACTTACTAACCTTTTCAGTGTAAAGCTCAATCCAATTCCAATTTTTCTACTTCTTCACCATGACCATGTAATCCCTAAAAATTTAAAACCACAGTAAAATGATGAGAGCAACTTAATAGAGAGCGAATAATACACATTTCAATAAAATAATGCAATTGCTTTTATGAAATGATAATCTTCACATTTCTGATGTAAAGTAACTGTATGCAAGTTTTTTGCCTTGAAAGTTTAGTTTAAAAATCATAAGTCATAAATCATAAACCTTTCGCTGACTTATAAGGCGAATGGCTTCTGTTTCTTTCCTTCAAGCAACTTTGGTGAAGGGGGGTACGAAATTTAACAAACAGGGCAGATTTACTTTACGGCAGCAACAAATGCACATGTATACTGTCACGTTTGCTACTGTGAGGGAGCGAGGAACAAGAAGACTTTATTCATCCAACACAAGGGAACCAGGAAAACACACGTAGCAGGAGAGGTTGACATATACAATACCAGACGCCGAACTAAGAACAGGGAACACTATTTATACACATGACATGACGAGGGGATGACGAGACACACCTGGGATCAATAGAACTAAGCTGTTGCCCGTGAATTAAATGTTCATTTCTCTACCATAAGCCGTGTCCAAAGAAGTTTCAGAGAATTGGGCAGTACATCCACCCGGCCTCATTGATATGCCAGACCTGTGAGGTGGATGGATTATCTCGGCAAAGGAGAAGTGCTCACTAACACAGATTTAGACAGATTTGTGAACAATATTTGAGAGAAATAGGCCTTTTGTGTACATAGAAAAAGTCTTAGATCTTTGAGTTCAGCTCATGAAAAATGGGGGGCAAAAACAAAAGTGTTGCGTTTATAATTTTGTTCAGTATATGTATGTACATTTGTGTATATATGCACACACTATATACAGTCTTCAAACTGTGTGTGTGTGTGTGTGTTGGCTTCATAACATATAGGGACACTTAAATCACACCTATGTGTCATTGTCATTGCATTTTATAATATATATATACTGTATATATATATTACACAAATTATGCTAGACTTTTAGTCAGCACTGACTTTTCTGGGCCACTAACTGTTCCCAAGGTGATTTTTTGTGAATAATTTCAGACAGATTTTAGCAGAAGTAATTGAGAAATGTTTTTATTGTGTTCTTCTTTTTAATAAATGCCACTTGGTTTTGCAGGTGCATGAGAACTGTAATCAATCAGGTTCTTTGAATCTGTTAGAGTGCATGAGCATAGGTGTGCCCCAACTGTGCACAGGAAGTATAGCATCTGATAGTCAACCGCCTCTATCTCCTCCATCTCTTTCTGCTTTTTCAGCAACTAATAGTGATCAGTTCCCGTCAATACTGTTTTTTTCCATTTAAGGCTTAAACCAGATTGACAGCAAGCGGTGCAAGTGTACTAACGGGTACGGATGTCCAATCCTGCCTGTTGATTCAGATGAGGTCCATTATTGTATTGTTAGCAGGTTATAAAGAAATTTACTATTTAAGTCATGATATGAAAAAGCGCACTCTCTATTCTATTTATGACCTAGAAAGCAGGCCACATAGTTAACACTTTACCCTCCTTTTCTTCTTAAACACCTACTCACTTTCACTTTGCCTGTACAACACAGTTGTACCAATGTGTCCACAGCATTTTTGAAATAGAAAAAAAAAAAGAAAAAACAATTTTTTAAAGCTAGCATGAAACGGAAATTCACCCTATCTATTTTGTAAATGCATATTATAGATCTTATTGTGAAAAATTAATCTGTGCGTGTGTGTTTTTTAACAACAGACTTTTCTGGGTTGATGAACGCAGGACTTCTCTAGTTCTACTTAAAGGAATAGTTCACCCAAAAATGAGAGTCCAAACAGCTGATAAAAACATCAAGCATGCAGTTATCCACATCAAAAGACATTAATTGATGGACTGGAGTGTTGTGAATCACTTGTGAATTATTGTGATGTTTTTATCAGTTTTTTGGCACACATTCACTGCAGAGGATCCATTAGTGAGCAAGTGATGTAATGCTAAATTTCTCCAAATCTCTTCCAATGAAGAAACAAACTCATCTACATCTTGAATGGCCTGAGGGAGTGTACATTTTCAGCAAATTTTAAAATTGGGTAAACTATTCCTTTAAACTCACTCACCTTTATCTGCCTCCACTTTTGAGTGCAACAACCAATAAATAGAACCAAGTCCCCGCCCTACATTTTTTCATGTTTGATAATCTGTTACAGTTGGATATACATCATGATATGAAAAAAATAAAAAACAATTATCTGTCACTACCTGATAAAATGAGATCTATAATACCTGAAAAAAACTCATCTGTTAACATACCCATTTATCTGATTGGGAGTTACTTAATAGGTGCATTTGATATCCACAAGGTTATTATCATAAACTAACACATAGCCAAAAACTAAATTAAATCAAAATAATATTGATATTATATTTAGTATTTAATATCACGAAAACATAACTATAGGGCCAGTTGACCTCATAAAATCAGATGGAGCGATGCCAGATTCACAAATGAATCTCTTTTTTGAAACTTGTAATGAGATGCACTTGTTGGCAAGATAAGAGAAGCTTCAAGAGTCCCTGCAATTTTTCGCCCAAAAAAACCTATGGTTTACCTGAAAATTAAGAAGCTGTAATGTGAATTTTTTTTTATTATTATTTTACTGTGAAATATTACAATAGTAATATTTGTTATTTTGTTAAATGTTCACATCACACATTTTTATTATATTTTAAATGACTCTAGTTACTGCAGGGTGAATACATCACAACCATCTGAAAGTCATGATGCACTGGATAGGTTGTATATATATTTAGGACAATGATGTATATTGTATTCACCCACATTTCTTGATCATTCACTGGCTGAATTTGTTAGTGAAGCTTGATTTTCTCTTTCACTGGCATGCCATCTAGTGGTTATAAATGATACTATGAAGTGGAAGTAGACTTGTTGGTTATACACAATACAAGTCTCAAAAGATGTCAAAACCTAAGCAGCTTAAATAAAGAATATGAAACTCTCACAGTCATGTCATACATTGTGCACTCAGCCAAACATACAAGGGCCTGTAAAAATGCTTCCCAAACAAAAACATCTGAGACAAGAGGTTTAAAATGTCTTTTTATTGCTCTTGCAACACAATTGCTGTCACACCCCTGGACTGTCTGTGTTGTGTTTTGCTCCCCATGTTCTCCCCGTGACCCAGTTTTCTCCTGTGTTTCCTTGTGTCCATATTTGGTCTTTCCTGTTCCCATTATGTTCATTTGTTTCCAGCTGGTCCCATTTATTCCCTCATTTAGTTCATTGGTACTTAAGCCCTGTGTTTCCCAGTGTTGAGCATCTAGTGTTAAACGTAAACCCAATGTGCTACGTGTGTGTTCCTGCCTGTTCTGTGTTTCCTCTGTATGGATTATTAAAGACTGTCTATTGGAATTCTCCTACGTCTCCTCGTTCCTAGGCACATCTGTGACAGAACACTAGACCGTACAAATAGTAAGCGGTGCCTCTTCTCCCCGTATTTTTGTTTCCATTTCCCCACACCATACCATCCCCCCCGCCCCGCCACTCCGTCAAGCCCGCCGACCGCTCTGTTGTCAAGCCCGGCAGCTGCATTCTCAAGCCCGCCGGCCGCTCCGCAGTCAAGTCCGTCGGCTGTTCCCCAGTCCAGCCCAGAAAAAGACTCTGTTCCCAAAATGAGCCCAGAGAGGGCTCCTGTTCCCATGTCTGGCCCAGAGAGGGCCGCTGTTCCCACGTCTGGCCCAGGAAGGACCATAGTTCCCGAGTCAAGCCCAAGGAGGGCCGCTTTTCCCACATTTTCCCCACGGAGGGCCTCAGAACCCGAAAGTTCCCCCAAGGAATTTTTTTGGGGGGGCTATAGGGTTCCGGCCGTAGAGGCCAGGCCGAGTGCTGAGGCCAAGGCCACGGAGGTCGCTCCGCCATGGCCCCCTGAACTGTCTGCCCCGCCATGGCTCCCCGAGCTGCCTGTTCCACCATGGCCTCCTGAACTGCCTGTTCCGCCATGGCTCCCTAGTTTGGCTGCTCCGCCATGGCTCCCCGAGCTGCCTGCTCCGCCATGGGTCCCGGAACAGGTACTGCCCTGGAAGCTGTCCATCCCGTGTAAGCCTGTCCCTAGAGGCCTCCAGAGCCCACCCCCCCACCCCGTTGAATGTTATGAGGCGCGTGGACGCACCTTCCGGGAGGGGGAGGTAATGTCACACCCCTGGACTGTCTGTGTTGTGTTTTGCTCCCCATGTTCTCCCCGTGACCCAGTTTTCTCCCGTGTTTCCATGTGTCCCTATTTGGTCTTTCCTGTTCCCATTATGTTAATTTGTTTCCAACTGGTCCCATTTATTCCCTCATTTAGTTCATTGGTACTTAAGCCCTTTGTTTCCCAGTGTTGAGCATCTAGTGTTAAACGTAAACCCCATGTGCTACGTGTGTGTTCCTGCTTGTTCTATGTTTCCCCTGTATGGATTATTAAAGACTGTCTATTGGAATTCTCCTACGTCTCCTCGTTCCTAGGCGCATCCGTGACAGAACACTAGACCGTACAAATAGTAAGCGGTGCCTCTTCTCCCCGTATTTTTGTTTCCGTTTCCCCACACCATACCATCCCCCCCACCCCGCCACTCCGTCAAGCCCGCCGACCGCTCTATTGTCAAGCCCGGCAGCTGCATTCTCAAGCCCGCCAGCCATTCCATCTTCAAGTCCGTCGGCTGTTCCCCAGTCCAGCCCAGAGAGGGCTCTTGCGCTCACATCCAGCCCAGAGAGGGCTGTGGTTCCCACATCCAGCCCAGAAAAGAACTCTGTTCCCAAAATAAGCCCAGAGAGGGCTCCTGTTCCCACGTCCGAACCAGATAGGGCTCTAGTTCCCATGTCTGGCCCAGAGAGGGCCGCTGTTCCCACGTCTGGCCCAGGAAGGACCACAGTTCCCGAGTCAAGCCCAAGGAGGGCCGCTGTTCCCACATTTTCCCCACGGAGGGCCTCAGAACCCGAAAGTTCCCCCAAGGAATTTTTTTGGGGGGGCTATAGGGCTCCAGCCGTAGAGGCCAGGCCGAGTGCTGAGGCCAAGGCCACGGAGGCCGCTCCGCCATGGCCCCCTGAACTGTCTGCTCCGCCATGGCTCCCCGAGCTGCCTGTTCCGCCATGGCCTCCTGATGTGTCTGCTCCACCATGGCCTCCTGAACTGCCTGTTCCGCCATGGCTCCCCGAGCTGCCTGCTCGGCCATGGGTCCCGGAACAGGTACTGCCCTGGAGGCTGTCCATCCCGTGTAAGCCTGTTCCTAGAGGCCTCCAGAGCCCCCCCCCCGCCCCGTTGGATGTTATGGGCGCGTGGACGCACCTTCCGGGAGGGGGAGGTAATGTCACACCCCTTGACTGTCTGTGTTGTGTTTTGCTCCCCATGTTCTCCCCGTGACCCAGTTTTCTCCCGTGTTTCCTTGTGTCCATATTTGGTCTTTCCTGTTCCCATTATGTTCATTTGTTTCCAGCTGTGTCCCATTTATTCCCTCAATTAGTTAATTGGTACTTAAGCCCTGTGTTTCCCAGTCTCGAGCGTCTAGTGTTAAACATCAACCCCATGTGCTACGTGTGTGTTCCTGCCTGTTCTATGTTTCCCCTGTATGGATTATTAAAAACTATTGAAATTCTCCTACGTCTCCGCGCTCCTTCGTCTCCTCATTCCTACACAGTAGGCACATCCGTATTGTTACTGTGATACTTAGGGTTTGATGTGTAACTGCTTGCGCTATTGATATCAAAGATACTCTAAATCATACAGTTTGCATTGGATTTATTTTCAGCAGGGGGATGATAGAACAGTTGAAAAAATCCTGTAGACTCACACTGAAATATATATATATATATATATATATATATGCTGAACATGTATTAAATTCATTTTCTTTTTAAGTTCTTGCTCAAATAAAAAGTGTAGTGGGAGTTCAAGGCCATACTCCCAGCAGGAATACAGATGAGAAAAAAACTAAGAATCAATAGTCCACTGACTCTGGGCAACTTCTCTCGAAGCAACTGTTGTGGTTACAAAGACAGGTTGGGAATAATCTCTGGGAAAAACAGCTCCTTGCAGATTTTTGTAATCCCAGGCTGAAGCCCCCCGGGGGGATTTATCTAACTCCTCTTTATACCTTACACACAAAGACCCTGCCGTTGATCTCTTTTACACTCACTTGAGCTTCTGGACTGAGTAAAAAACAATGGTGTGCCCTTTCCTGTAGTTTGGCTTTGGAATTAGCAGGAGATTGCCATTGTGCCTCTTATTGACTGATTCACTGATAATTTACCCAATGCACAAAATATTTTCAGGAAAGGAGAGCTGTAATTGGTGCACCATCTATTTAGTATAGCCTCTGCCACAGAGGCACAAATAGTGGCTCATAACTAAACCTAAACTCAAGTTAAAAACTTCCTGTGACCTATGCCAAAATGCTATTCGATTGAAATAACTAAATTGTGTTCTTGATATATTACAACGGCAATCATGTTACTATTGACCAACGGAACAAATAACCAAAATGACTGTTTAGTATAAAAAATATATTAATATATCAGCATGAAATTTCAAATAGAGATTCTGCAACCAACTGAATTTAAGAAATTATTTGGAACAAAACAAAATTAAATATTATTATGTGGTAGGTTAAAGTCTAGCATAGAGGAAAACACTGTCCTGTACACTGGCAAATAAAGTATGTCTTATCTAAAAAAACAAAAAACAAGAAAAGACTAAATCATCTGTGGCATCTCTTGTATGATCAATAAAAATGTGAAGCTTGCTATTTACCTTCTTATTAAAAATATAACAAAAATCACATTTAACATTACCCATATGCAAATACATAAATTGGTAAAAAAAAAATATGTACACCCCATATGTGTACAAAAGAGTATATCTGTATTTAAATCTATTGTAAAATGAAAAAGCTCTATATATAAAATTAAATGCAAAAACAATAATTTCACATGGACATGCACACCTTACTGGGAAAATTATGGCAGAATATTTTTGGACAATTAGGATAATTTATGTGAATTCTGCTCTCCAAATAAATTTGTCATCATCACTATCACAATGGTAATATAAATTATTTACTGTATATATTTATCCAAATATATTTGAATAATTAGTATAAATTAAATTAATTCTACCCTCCAAATAAATTTGTCATCATATTGTAATAAAATGTGTGAATATACAGTGGGAAACAATCAACTATAGGTGGCAAGGCACTGTCAAAAGATCTCCGGAATAAAGTTATGGACAAGCATAAGTCAGGAGATGGATACAAAAACATTCAAAGGCTTTATCAATGCCTAGAGGCACAGTGAAGTCTATTATTAAGAAGTGGAAGGTATTTGGTGCAACACAGACTCTCCCCGGATCAGGGGGTCTCTCCAAACTGATGAGAGCCAGGATGAAACTGGTCAGAGAGGCGACCAAGAGACCTACAGCAACTCTGAAGCAGTTGCAGGAATTTATGACAAAGAGTGGTCATTGTGTACATGTGACAACAATATCACAAATTCTCCAGAAATGTGGCTTGTAAGGGAGGGTTGTGAGAAAAAAGCCACTCCTCAAGAAAGGCCACATGCAGTCACGACTGAATCAAAGCACACCTTGAAGATTCTGAGGCAGATGAGACTAAAGTTGAATTATTTGGCCTCAACACCAAATGAAATGTCTGGAGGAAATCCAATACAGCGCACCATCCAAATAACAGCATTCTTGCAGTAAAGCATGGTGGTAATATACTGTTATGGGGGTGTTTCTCTGCAGCAGGGACTGGAGCACCTGTCAGGATAGAAGGAAAAATGGATGGGGCATTTCTGCTGCCCTCTGACAGAATGTTGTCAATGGGAAGAAGGTTTACCTTCCAACAAGACAAAGACCCAAAGCACACAGTGGTTGAAGAAGAAAAGGGTGAATGTCCTTGCATGGTCTAGTCAGAGCCCAGACTTAAACCCCACTGAAAATCTGTGGAATGACTTGAAGACTGCAGTCCACAATCACCATCAAATTTAACTGAACTTGAGCAGCTCTGCAAAGAGGAGTGGGCAAATATTGCCAAGTCTAGAGGTGCAAAGTTAGTAGAGACACCTTTTTAAAGCAAAAGGTGGTTCAACAAAATACTGA
>NW_015505715.1:573314-600532 GCF_001515645.1 Sinocyclocheilus grahami | reverse complement strand
ACACAAAGCCATTTGACTTTCAACTGTGATCAGCTGTGCTCATTTTGATCAGCTCAGCATGAAAAGAGCTTTCCTGGAGCATTTCAGTCCTTGGTAGTGCAACTGAAGCAAACAATCAACTATAGGTGGCAAGGCACTGTCAAAAGATCTCCGGAATAAAGTTATGGACAAGCATAAGTCAGGAGATGAACATTCAAACATTCAAAGGCTTTATCAATGCCTAGAGGCACAGTGAAGTCTATTATTAAGAAGTGGAAGGTATTTGGTGACTCTCCCCAGAATCGTTAGAAGACAGAATCGCGATTCATATATGAATAGATTTTTACGTGCACCTCTAGTTTTCTCTTCCTCTTCTCTAAAGCAGCATGGCCTCACTCCCCTTGCTGCCTTTTCCCGAGGGCGGGGTTTTCTCTTTTTTTGTGAGAAAAAAGCCACTCCTCAAGAAAGGCCACATGCAGTCATGACTGAACTTTGCCAAAACGCACCTTGAAGATTCTGAGGCAGATGAGACTAAAATTGAATTATTTGGCCTCAACACCAAATGAAATGTCTGGAGGAAATCCAATACAGCGCACCATCCAAATAACAGCATTCTTGCAGTAAAGCATGGTGGTAATATACTGTTATGGGGGTGTTTCTCTGCAGCAGGGACTGGAGCACCTGTCAGGATAGAAGGAAAAATGGATGGGGCATTTCTGCTGCCCTCTGACAGAATGTTGTCAATGGGAAGAAGGTTTACCTTCCAACAAGACAAAGACCCAAAGCACACAGTGGTTGAAGAAGAAAAGGGAGAATGTCCTTGCATGGTCTAGTCAGAGCCCAGACTTAAACCCCACTGAAAAGCTGTGGAATGACTTGAAGACTGCAGTCCACAAACAATCACCATCAAATTTAACTGAACTTGAGCAGCTCTGCAAAGAGGAGTGGGCAAATATTGCCAAGTCTAGAGGTGCAAAGTTAGTAGAGACACCTTTTTAAAGCAAAAGGTGGTTCAACAAAATACTGATACTTTTTCCCAACTCAGTGATTCTGTTTCTTTTTTGTTTGTTTGTTTGTTTTTCTCTAACATGTTGGTGTTCTATCTTTCACTTGAATGTTAAGTTGCACTGAGTAAATACAGCTGGATAAAACAAAAACATCTTCATTTCAGGCTGCAAAGCAACAAAATGTGATTATTTTAAAAGGGGTGATTTTTTTCTATACCCAGTGTGTGTGTGGGGGGGGGGGGGGGGGGGGGGGGGGGGGGGGCTGTTCAGTGGTGGTTTTCATTGTGATAACATGCCCCACTATTGATGTAAACGTGTTGACTGAACTGTATCTTTTATATAATATCCAATAATAGTGTAAATATGCAATAATGTTGTAGTCAAGACTGTCTATACATAAACTGACTTTCAAAAATAAACCTACTTTGAGAAATGTTCACTGACATAAAAATTGTGACAACTAGCCCCGGTTTCCCCTGGAAAAAAATAGCAACAAAAAAAAACATTAGGCCTAGATGATGGTCTAGGATCACACTTATAACACTATGTTTAATCTTTATATTGAGTGTCATTATTTACATTGTTTAAGAAATGAGTAAATGAAATATTCTCTGATTCCCTAATGAAAATTAACCATGGTTTTACTATGTAATAATAACATTTTAATAAATGTAAACATGCTTACTATAGTAAACAACAGTAACCACAAATTAACCATAGTTTAACCATGGTATTTGTAGTAAAACTGTGGTTATACAAATGGTAGTCAACATGGTTACTACACTTTTACTACAATAAAACCACGGTTAATTTTCGTAAAGGTTACATTTCATTTATCACAGACTCCATCACAAAGCTAACATCATTTGCAGCCTCCTGGCCTTTTTCACGCTTGTTTTTGTTTTTGTTTTTTAATCTCAGCCAAGCCAATTGTGAGAAGCTGCAGTACTGCATGTGAGCGCGTGGCAGAGCCTGGCCTTCAGTCTCAGCTGTGTGGGCAAACGCGTGCACGCGCACTCCTCTGGCAGGGGCGACAGTCGCGCGCTCCCGTGCGTTCGCAATAGAAAACAAAGCTATCCGCGCGCTTCCATTACAGCTAGCGGGGCAAACCCAAGCACACAGCTCTCTCTGCATGCACACCCAAGATGGGTTTGAGCTCATCTGAGGGCCTTTGAAAGCGGGGCCTGTTGTGAGGACAGCCAGCCAGCTGAAGTCAGCGAAACGTGTCGGGTTTTTTCCCCGGACTGCTTTTGTTTCTTAGCCGCGGCTAGCAGCGCAGCCACAATCATTGTCATTTCTGCTGCGAGCTGCCGAAGGAAAACACATCGCCATGTTGTTATCGGAGGGGCTCCGTGAATAAGGCGAAACCGTGAGCGTGTGGAGGAGATAATCTCGTCGTTAGAGCCGAACCCGAGTCCTCAGCCGCCGCTGCCTGACGGACCGACATGGCGGAGCAGAGCTACTCCTGGTGAGAGCCAGCAGCAAATATTACCATTCAGACACAAAACAGCGACGCTCAGCGCGCTTTAACGCACATATAGCCACTGTCAGCGTCTAAAATGTGGGATTTTTACCTCAGTTTCGCCGTTAATACGGCACCATTGCGCTCCGGTGGAGTTTTGAGGCGTACTTTGGGTCTAATGTAGACCATTAGCTCTCATATATATATATATATATATATATATATATATATACGGGTTTGGTGTTTTAATCCCAAACGCAGTCAAACCAGCCACTCGTTTAATCCATTTTACCTCAAATAATTTATTTACAATCCTTCTGCTGTTAATAACGCATATTTACCGTCGTGTGTGTATGTGTTTGTGTGTAATACGGTTGATTCAGTAGTGACACAAAGGGAAATGCCGTGCGCTAACGTGCTAACACTACCAGTGCATTCTGAAACATTATGAAATCAAGATAATTTAATTGATTTTATCATTATTTCGGCGTTTCTCGTCAGAAGCAGTGTTGCAGGAGCCGGTAATCGTAGATTGGGTCGTGCTTTAGCTGATTAGCTGCTCTAATCCAGTCTTTAAGGAAGAGCGCTGTGTATATGCAAGACACGGGCTGTGTTTCAAAAGCCCAGGGAGCTGACTTCCCAGACAACCCGTTTTGGCGTCGCATGATTCCAAATGTGATGCTCTGACGCGCTCTAGGTAGGCGGCTCACTCGGTTTTGAGACGCAGGTTGTGGTGTGTAAACATAATATTCATGGTGAGCTGTGATTTCCATATTTTAGGTTGATATGAATGACAGCATATGCCTCAATCTTCAACTGTGTCGGGCTTTTAGTGATATAGCTGGAGATAAGTTGCAGAAATATTGGATTGTATGAAGTGTCTTAGACCACCAAGTTTTGGGCCTATATTGAGAGATTATCTAAATATAATGAAGTTTTTATGATTTGTCTTGTGTATAATGTCTGGAATATTTAAAACTCAAAATAATTAATATTCTAAAAAAAAAAATAATTGTATGTAATATACTTTATATGTAATATAATATTTAATGTTTTTAGTACATTTATATACTTGTTTAAATTATATTTAAACATAAGTAAATTATATTATAATCAGATTACTTAAAGTATTTTATACTTAAAATATTACTATTTAACATGCATACATATTAGATTAAATCATGCTTTTACAATATTATTCTATATATTACAATATTACTATTGTTATGCGATATTATTTATTTGTTTTATATATGTATTACTATTTAACATGAATATGCACACACACACACACACATATATATATATATATATATATATATATATACTATGTTTATATAATATTACTGTATATTTTACAATTATGTACAATATATTTACATTAAAAGTTCATAAATAGTGTTCGGAAGTTGATCATTGTGTTTATAAGGTAAATAGTGGAGTCTGTATAACTGTAACTGATAGAAGATCTTTTTTTCATAACTTGAATCAGAATTTCACTCATCTAGTTATCCCAGGCCAAAAACGATGAAAAGGACTTTCCAGGGAGTTGGAAGGACTGGCGTGTAGGTGTTCATAACTGTCTGCATCTCTAATATCTCGGCTAGGCAGTATTGAATGACGTTTGTTTTCCTGAAGAATCCTGGTATTGTTGAGCTTAAGTTGTCAGCCAGGAAATTGGCATGATTTGCCTGCAGTTGTGTATTTAGCAGCTCTTGAATGAAGTAGTTGAAGTGATATGGCATGACTGTACACTCGACTTCATCAGTGAACTGTAACACTGACTTATACCTACTGCTGTAATGTACACAAATATATGACACGTGTACACAACAACAACCAATATTTATGCAGTGACCTCATGCCACATAGCTAGAATTCTCATTATCAGAGCAGACTGAGCAATTTGCATTTAATTGTTGAGCTCATGTGCCATATGTGAACAATTAATTGTCTGACACTAATCCATTTAAACAAACAATGTCAACTAAGCAAGCTCTTTTGTCCTTAATAGGCTATTGTCTTCTTTCTGATGAAATACGTATACTTTAATCAATAATATTCAAAACGCATTGGCTTAGCATATGTAAAAGGACACATGATTTGGTTGATCTTTAAAATATGTTAGTCCTTTTAATCCTTTATTCTGCATAACCAAACCATGGGTTCTTCTGCCTAGTATACTTCCATAATCCGTAGCTTAACAAATGTTCTTGACTCTCCAATTCACGTATGACTAATGCTCAAAGAACACAAGTGTGACAACATTGCAGTAGACCATTGATTATAGTGCACAATTTTTGCATCTAAATGACATTTCTGCTTTGTCTGATATCTACGACATTTAAGATTAGTGGTCGACCGATATATCGCCAAGGCCGATATATCGACCAATATTTGGCATTTTTCAAATATCGGCATTGGCCAATAAGTTTTTCTGTTTGGCCGATGCATTCGAGGCGGGACTTTTATTTTGACGGCGCTGAGAACGGCAGTGCCTGAGCACACACTGCTCACATTCTCCCTCTTGTTCGCTGTCGTCGTTAACAGCTCTGTCTAATACGGATAAAAGTCTGTCTAATAATTAGATAGAACGGTTAAACAACGGAATTAAAATGTATACAAAGTATTATATTATTAGTAATAGAAAGGCAAACATTATAATACTTTCTCGTTTGCCGTCAGCATTCAGCAAATATGCATTTGTCATTTAAACAAATCTTTGAATGACTAATGAACATTTAATTTCACAAACCTTGCAAACTTAGTCGAATCCAGCTGTGAGATCGTGTGAAGTGTGCATTTGTATCCTGCATAGGGATGCTCCGATCGATCGGCCGGAGATCGGTATCAGCCGATAATCACATTTTATGACTCGATCGGTACTCGCTACACTTGGCCGATCTCACGAACCGATCGCAATTTGATGACGTCAACGCTTGACGTCGTACATGATGCGTGGGGACATAAATCGTCGGTGTGGAAATGCTATGACGTTTCTAGAAACAATAAAAAAAAATTGCTATTTGTCGTGTATGTTTTGCGTGATGATATGATGAATGGATGGTTCATTTTTAACAGCAGATTCAGTGACGTTAGAGCTGATCTGCGCCTCACTGAACGTGTCTGCGGCGCGTTACGGCTCCATGGGATTGCGGCCGCTCTATGCTTGTGTTTATATCAGCCAGCCGCAGCATGTTTCAGAAGCGGCTCTCCACGCTGCTTGGCTAAAAAATAGTCTTTTGTGAGTTGTCACAGTGTGGAGGACTGAACAAAAACTCGTCGGAGCCGTAAGGGATAACGGTAACATAACACGCTAATTGTGGGCTGCTTTTAAATGAAAATGTATTTACAAAACAAAATATCTTCATTCGCCATATTAGCCTACTTGATAGCATTAACACAGGCTTTACTCCTTTCAAACTTTATCTGGAATGTCACCGTTTCTGTCACTGCTACTTACCCGATCAGGCGAACGAACACACACACGAAATCGTCTACCTCATGAAAAAATATATATATATAAAAAAAAAGTGTAGTCAATATTTGCATCATTTGATTTATTTTATCCACCCGCGACCCACCCGCAAATAATCAGAATGCATTTTTATTCCCCGACCCGCGGATTATCCGCAGCGCCTGTGGATATAGGAAAAGCAAAATGTGAAAATATGTTTGCTGCGTAAATTAGACGGACTTACTGAAAAAGCAAATTCTCTGCCAGCAGGAGGTGCTTTAAAGCGGGAGAAACGGAGATAAAAACACCCGCGCCTCGTTTAGATTTTTAAACGTGCAGCACTTGCTCATGATTATTCAACGAAGCCTTTTGGAAAATCGGTCAGTTTTGATATTGTGGCGAGCGCCACAAATAAATAAATGTATGGGAAACACATCCCACAGCCCAACCACCTGAGCCCAACTTCAGTCTACTCATCACCTTAACTTTAACTGCGTTTGTAGCCGGCGCCATAGCCAGACTGATAAACAAACACAGACCGGAAGTTAACTTCGGGCTAGGCGCGTGCGCCAGATGAAACCATCTATATAAAGCTTGAAGCATCAGAATCGATTGCTGACAGGAGGAGAGTTCAGCTTCACTGGAGATGTGCGATCGTAAACTCGTGATTTCAAATTATGCTGCGCTTTATGCATTTGCCCACAGTCATATTCATGTAATTTCCACTGTGTGCTGCTGTATGTAAAATGAGTGTTACCTTGGCTTTATTTGAAAAAATATGATTCCAATTGCACACAAACTTCCCAGAATACTGAGTCCCCTGTTGGTTACAGTGTTTACTTCCTTTTTAATTATATTTTTATTAAATATTTATTTATTTGTGAAAAATACTTTGTCATCTAAAGCAGTTTTTCCCAACCGGGGTGCCGCGGAACAAATAATTTCTTTATTTGTTCTTATTTTTTTATTAATTGCTTAGCCTCCTTGTCATTTTTTTTATTCAATTCAAAGTTTTAAATCAGGCTATCTCGTGCTACTGCAACAAAATTACCCAACTGTAAAATCAAAAATACACTGAGTGAGCAAATCTTTGTTTAATCAACATTATAACTGGCTATCTCACAATGTTTACATGAATAAAAGCCTACATTAAAATCTGTCATATAAATTGGTCTTTTCATTAGAAATTAGCCTACTGATTGCCACCATTGTTTTATAATATTAAAAATATCTGTATGACATTTATATTCTGCAGTTGTTCCCTGCTGTACCGAATATCTATACTTTTCAAAGTATCAAATCGAAGTTAGAAATTCAAATATTGTGACAAAATAAATTTTGTAGGGTGCCACAAATTTGTTAAAATATCCAAAGGGTGGAAAGGTTGGACTAAAGAAAGGTTGGGAAACACTGATCTAAAGTATAAGTATGTTTATTTTACACTTATTTTTTTAATCCATTTTCAAATTATTTAAAATTTCTTGAATATTAATTAAAATAAATAAAATTATATCGGCCATCGACCACCCTGCTTTCCAAGGCATCGGCAGTCAAAAAAACACATATCGGTTGACCACTACTTATTTGAAAGGAAATCGCAAATGCGGTATATAATTGATCTAGTGAGCTGTGGAATAAGCAGAGTTTTTTGCTCTTGCACTTTGTCTAGTTGTAGAACTGGCTAAATGTTAACCAGGATTATGATTATGAACTAGGGTTGGGCCGATAGACGCACCCCCTAACCCCGCCTCCGATGTCATCGTCCATCACGCTCCACATGCATGTGCTCTCTGCGTGCACATTGATGACGGTCTTACTTGAAGATATAATTGTCACTTCTAATGTGCATTTTTGCTTCTATGCATTAGGTTTCTTATAAAATGTAAATCTGAAACATTTGACAGGTCACCCACCAAAGTGACTGACAGAGTAAATCTACCCACCACAGAACTGCACAACAAGTAACAGCAATTTTAGGAAGTCAAATTGTCGTTAAAGGCTAAGACATAAAGACGTTCATCCAACATTTTTTGTAATGCCTTGTTGCCTTTATCGTAAGCTAAGAGTGTGATGAAGTGGGTTCAAGTTGTGTTAAAAAGTATTGATAATTAGGGCTGGATATTGACACAGTTTTCACAATTCGATTAAATTACAGTCTCAATTCAATTTGATTTGGATGTAAAACAGGTACAGTAGGCTATCTGTCAGTTTTTCTAAATAAAAAAAATCAGTTTCAACTAATGCTGTAAACTATACATGGAACCCTGTCATTTGCTGCATTAATATTAAAAGGATAGTTCACCCAAAAATGAAAATGAAAATTTTTTTATTTTTGGGTGAACTATCCCTTTAAAGATTTAAATTAACAACTTATTTGTTTAAAAAAACATTTCAATTGCACATAAGTCAAGCACATTAAATATTGTATTTATATATATAAAATACAATATTTAATATAATGCATATATTTAGCAAGTGCTAAGCTATGGTCATTGAATGGGTTTTCTTTGGTAAATGCAACATTACTTGACTTTTTTTATCAGCTGTTTTGACATCTTTCTGTGGTTGAAACACTTATTGAGCAATTACATGAGACATTCAGTGATGTCACAACACAAAGAGCTTCAAAACAAAACTTTTCAAGACTTTTTCATATCTAAAGTAACAAAGCTTGTTGCGATTATCGGCAAGTGCTAAGCTATGGTCATTGAATGGGTTTTCTTTGGTAAATGCAACATTACTTGACTTTTTTTTATCAGCTGTTTTGACATCTTTCTGTGGTTGAAACACTTATTGAGCAATTACATGAGACATTCAGTGATGTCACAACACAAAGAGCTTCAAAACAAAACTTTTCAAGACTTTTTCATATCTAAAGTAACAAAGCTTGTTGCGATTATCAGATGGGAGGTGCATTTTATATATAATGTTTTGTCGCTACATATAATGTTTTGTTCACACATCAGCTGCAAAGGGCACAGACTAAAAGACTGATTCTTGGGATTTAAGAATCAGTATCGGTTCATCAAAATGAGAATCGATTAAAAATTATGAATTGAGATTTTTTTTTTCTTCAACCCAGCCCTATTGATAATCATTTGCAAGTCCACTTATAGTCCTCTGAACGTTTGAACGAGAAACCAGAATACATTTTTAGCAGTTATGATTCGTGCATTAACATGTTACAGTTTTGTGTGCTTATGCATTTTGTAAGGTGTGTAATTCCAGTTTGGTCAAATAATTTTAGGTCAGGTAGCTTGTATACTGCGACATTGTCACGTTGCATGTGCCACTTCAGGGCTGTACGTTAACTTATTTTTTCACATGGCACTGGTGCTACAGAGGTTGAAAGTTTTGTAGCACAGGCCAAAAAGTTGTAGCACAAGTATAAAACGTCTGTTATCATGTCTGAAAAAAAATAAACACAAGTAGTGGAGTTCATCACTTAAACAGGCACTGATGTTCCATCCAGGGCACAAAAAATACAAACCATCACAAAAATTGTTTTTAGACAAAGTTTTCTTAATTTGCTATAAATGGAAGAGTGCAGAAACATAACACCTCTTACACAGTAACAAAGTATAAAATAAAAAAAGAATGGCAGACATTTAGGCCAAAGTGAGCAAAGAAAAATATTTGTCATTATTTTATCTTTGTTATTAGAAAATAAGAACACACATATACATTACAAATACACATAATATACAAATAAAACAAACAGTGCTTTATTTTTCAGGTACAGTATTTAGCAGTAACATTCAAGAAATTGAATGAACAAATATTTAAATAAAACACTAGATACACTATATACATCAATTATACTTTTTTTTTTAAAGCAACTGACTGATGGTAAGTTCATCAGTCAAGAGCAGTGAGTGATTTTTTTTTCTGTGTTTTGTTGTTTTATTAACATTAAAAGAATAGTTCACCAAAAATGAAAATTCTGTCATCTGTCTTTCAAATCTGTCATAGTGTTTCATTTTTATACCATCATTTACTCAAGTTGTTTTAAACCTGTATTAATTTCTTTCTTGTGCTGAACACAAAATAATATATTTTGAAGAATGTGGGTAACCAAGCAGTTGCTGGTCCACAGTGACTTCCATGGTATTTTATTTCCTACTGTAAAAGTCAGTGTGGACCATCTACTGTTTGGTTACCCACATTCTTCAAAATATATTATTTTGTGTTCAGCACAAGAAAGAAATTAATACAGGTTTAGAACAAAATGTGAGTGAGTAAATAATGACAGAAATAAAAAAAATGTGGGTGAACTATCCGTTTAATGACAGGCAGCAGCATGTTTAGCAGCTACTGTCCCTTTAAGAGCTTCATGACAACTTAGTCCAATAATCAGGCGCTTTTTGACAGGCTCTCAGTGTGATCGCGCTGCCGCGCTTCATGAGTACGCGCTCAGAACAGCACATGAATTAAATGTTTAACCGGTATTGCTTTAAAGCAGATGGAAATAATGTAGTTTTGTGATTGCGCATATGTGCAGTGTCCCGTGAGAGTAACTCTACCGCTGAGCAATCAGACACGTAAGACAACTTAGTCCAATAATCAGGCGCTTTTTGACAGGCTCTCAGTGTGAGCGCGCTGCTGCGCTTCATGAGTACGCGCCCAGAAAAAGCGCATGCAGAACAGCACATGAATTAAATGTTTAACCGGTATTGCTTTAAAGCAGATGGAAATAATGTAGTTTTGTGATTGCGCATATGTGCAGTGTCCCGTGAGAGTAACTCTACCGCTGAGCTAACACTGATGTGAATGCATGTGGCATTGTACATTATATTGAGACTAAGGGAGGCACCAGAACTGCAGCTGATAGAATGTGCGCTGTAGCAGATAAAATGATATTTCTTCAAAAGCAGATCGAGGAGACAAGCAATATAACAAAGAGTGAAAAATTTAAGGGGGTCTGAATACTTTCCGTACCCACTGTATGTCGCACTGTACAGCCCTGCACTTGATTTGCTTAATGCGGCTGAAAAGGTGAAAACTGGCTTGATTTCAAGGCAACATAAAAACCGAGATGATGCTAGGAGTGTAACGGTACACATGTTTGAACCGGAAGCTTTTGGGTATGGGTCTTTTAATTTGGCACACATGTACCAAAAGAATGCAACATGTTTACTGAATGTAATTTTAAACTCTTGCGCTTCTCTCTAAGATGGGACAATACCATTTATATCAGTATATTTTGATGTTGCGAATGCATCTGAAAAATAATGGAAGACACCGAGTGAGTGGCTGCGGGAAAAGTGCACAGTCCATGTTATCCTAAGCATGAGATGTGCTTTAAAATAACTTATGATCCTACAATCTTTGGCTTGCTCACCTGTCAGATGTTTAATGCATTTGAGACTATTTTCCTCAGCGCATAACTTACACATGACATCTTACAGTTGTAACATTCTGATAAAATGTTAGAAAGTCATGCCAGTATTTCCATTTTGCATTACAGCTCACAGTAAAGCGAGTATCCTTTTAACTTGACAGACTTCGCTGAAGGAGTGCCAACAAATGCATGTGTGTCAAATAGACAGAGTGCAACAACTCTGACTAAGAGATAATTTTGCATCCAAAAGTGGAAACACTTTAAATTCTCTACCCCTATTTGCAACAACACCATAAACTGCAGTACAGAGAGTGTGTTGTAGATTTTTTTGTGTGTGTCGACAGTGACAAATCGGCCATCAACTGTTTGATAAAAAGAAAAAAACAAGCTGTGACTTCAAAAACAAGTACATACTGACTTGTTGTCTTTGTGTGCTGTTGCACCCCAAGTTGATGCCGTTTACTTTTTTAATGCATTATCGTGATCTTATTATGTACAATTTGCCAGTGTATTTCAAAGAAAATGGTCTTCATAATCTTTCATAAAAATAAAATAACTACTTTCCATTTCAGCTAATGTTGTGTAGGCCTCGCAGGTTCTTGGTTATTTTTATTAATTTACACTACTGTTAAAATGTTTGGAGATGGTAACATTGTTTTAAAAAGTCTATTTCAAAGTTTGACAGAAGTCTCTTATGCTCACCAAAGCTGCATTATTTTATCAGAAGTACAGTAAAACCTGTAATATTGTCACATTAATTACAATTGAAAACCTTTCTATTTTAATATATTTTTTAAATATAATTTATTAAATATATATATAAATAAGTGTTTGTTTGAAATGGAAATCTTTATAAATGTCATTACTGTCACTTTTTTTCAGTTTAGTTCCTCCTTGCTGAATAAAAGCATTAATTTCAAAAAATTCTTACTTGGCCCAAACTTTTGAACAGTAGTGTGTGTGTTTTTTTTTTTTTTATTTATTTATTTTTTTTTAGCCAATTTCCAAATAGATACTTTAGATATGTAGTAAAAGTTATGGCAATAATAATGATAGATTTAAAAAAAACAACAGCAACAAGCGTTACCAGTGGGACGTGTTGAGATGCTCTCAATAGTGAACTTGACCTTCTGTCTTCATGTTTGGTCAGAAAACCTCCTCAAAAGTGTGTGCTGGCAATATATGATATTGTCAATATTTTTAGGTTCTGGCTCTATTCTATTCTATAAAACACCAGTGGATAAAAACAGTGGATAAAAACTTGCCCTTTTAATTGTGCTGGATGTTTTTTTTTTCAAAATTGTGAATGCTGCAAATATTGACTTCAAACGAAAAAAAGCACTGTGCATCTATTTGTTTTGGCTTAAGGTAGACCGCATGTGTTCAGTATAAGATTATTTTCAGCTATTTAGTAATGACCGTAGCCATGTGTTTAATGCAGTGTGAAAGTTCAGAAAGAAGCACTGCTGAACTTTGTTCAGATGTTTATATCTTACAAACTGACAAAGTCTCATAAAGGTGACTTTAACTAGTGGCAGACTAATGGTGAACGATATGGACTGACAGCTGAGTGGCAAAAGCTTCAAGCAAAGCACTTAACCCTAAATTACTCCAGGGTGACTGCGGTTGCTTTTAGCCAGAGACGGATTATGACACCGCGGTGCCCAGGGCACGGACTGATTAAAGGCCCCCCTCGGTTGAAATTGTGTTCTTTTTTTTTATTCGAAATTTTCCCAAACTTGTTAACTATATCATAAAATATCACTATTCTCAAATAGAAGTAAATGCATTTTGCACCTTTATCGATCATGTTAGTTTATCTGTAATGGGCTATGGGAAAAGTAGCCTAATATTAGTGTAATCTATTAACTAGCCTATGCATAAAACCCGTCTTTTAACTTGTACTACATATGGGTGTCATGTCATAGAATATTTTTAATACGACTGACTTTTATTTAAGGTAAATTTAATAAAAACATTGTAAGTTACTAGTTATAACACTTTCATTGTATATAAAGAGAGCAAAGAATATTTGCATTATCAAAGAATATTAACTTCAGTCTAGACAGAGTTCAAGCACTCTCAACAACTCCCATTATAATCACTGAAGCTGTTTATACTGTGAAATGAATATCTTACTTGCATCGTACACACATCTACACTTTGAGAGAATTCGCCAGAGAGCAGCATTCAGTCAGCGCGCGCGCGCGCACTGAACAAAACGCGGGCTTTTCAGCGATGACGACTCTGAATGCCTCTGATTGGCCATTGCATTCATAAGCTCAACAGAATCCTGTGTGATTGGTTATAATGCGCAGCACTGTAAAAATGCGTCTGGCTCAGCGCCAGCCAAAGCACGAACGCAGATTTGAATTTGGCAGCTGATTCTGTGCCACACTGAACGTTCTAATCGTATCAAATATAAAAAAAATATTCAGCCACTTTTGGAAGCTGCATTCAAAATCCACTTTGCTTAAAATCCCGAGGGGGCACGGTTGAAATCGCATTCCTGGAGGAGCAGTATTTCGGCTGGGCCTCCCTCTGGTCTAGTGCCCTGGGCACGAGCCCGGTAGGCCCATGCGTTAATCCGTTCCTGCTTTTAGTGTACTGTAAACCACACACAAAAAGCCATTGAAAAGTGGCAAATAATGAATGAGCAGCATACATGACTTTAAAAAGTATTATATAGTTTTATGATTTAAGAAAATTGTGATAAACAAGCTGTCATTTCAGGTCTTACTAATCAAAATCTTATTGAGCTGTCCATTTCTAATAACCAGTGTTGGGCAAGTTACTCTGAAAATGTAATAAAATTACTGATTACTCCTTTTAAAAGTAATCACGTTACTGTTCTGATTACTTTATTTCAAAAGTAATTATTAATTAGTTACATTACTGGTAGGGATGTAACAAATTCACTCAACTCACGATTCGATTCACGATTTTTTTTTTGCACATTGAGATTTAAAGGTGCAGTAGGGAGATCTACTGCACCAGCACCAGCACTCGCCCATCTTGTCCCGCTCCGCACTCTGTTGCGTTGGGTCTCGCGGGAGCAGGTCTCTAATCTACTGGCACTTGACTCGACAGTGCATGTGCTACATCTTTTTTTACAATCTCTAGATTATAAAACACTGCATTCTGTCAGCAATGTAACGAGGCAGTAACGTATAGAGACTTCGGCTTCTAACTATACTCTAATTACTATTTTGAAAATTATAACACATTAAATAACTCGGTTACTAAAAAAGTAATCAAATTACAGTAACACGTTACTAAGTAATGTTACTGTCCAACACTGCTAGTAACATATATTGTTGTTAAATTAAATAGTTCACTGGAGTGTCAGGTTTTATATACTTATTACTGCAAACAGCCGTGTTATAAATGATCATATTGCATTGCATTTGGCCCACACTCAGCTGTCATCCCTTTAAATAGGATTTTGCTATTCAAGATGGACCATACCACTGAATCACATTTAAGAGCAAGCAAAATCAATGCAAAAACATATATACAGTGCTGTGTGCAGTGCCCAGTACAGGATTTTGTTGTATAGCATGCCCGAGCGTTTTTTTTACCACCACACTTTTATTATGGCCTATTGGATGGATTATTGGTCCTACTGGCGGTTTTGCTGACAATTTTGTCAGCATGAATGACAACATTTTCATGAATTTGCTAAAGGTGCCCCAAGGGAAACTTTGTCTTGATGGGTGTGCTAGCCTTTAGTGCTGTTTGTAACCAAACTAATACATATTGCATTCAAATCAGTGTAAATCTTAAGGTACTGGTGGTCCGATGTGGCTGTGAAAGATAAATGAGGTAGTGAGATCTAGAGGGGAAAGTGCCTCCTCTGCCTCCCCTTGAAAGCTGTAGCATGGTGCCACTTCTGACAATCTACAGCCAATAGGCTGTTAATTCACTCATGCATGTGTTAAGTGAGCATTCTGACTCGGAGCCGAATGAATTGGACCCTGATGTTGAATATGCAGCAAATAGCTTTTAAAGGGAGGGGGGAGGGGGCGGGCGAAATAACTTAAAATGAAAGGATATTCAATTAACAAATTTTATGATTAATATATTAAATAAACTTTTTTTTTTAAATGCGTCTTGTATGTATTCTGTGGGCCATATTTTAACGATCTAAGCGCATGGTCTAAAGCGCATAGCGCAAGTGCACTTAGGGCGTGTCCGAATCCACTTCAGTTTAACGGTGGAAACCCCTGTGTGTGTAATAAGCTGAGTGTACGCGTGTTGTTTACCTGCCTATAGGCGCATATTACTAACGCGCTCATTAACAAAAAAATTATTGCGGCATTGACTTTAGACCTGGTTTCAGTTGGTCAATGGCGCATATTTCAGTTGCCTCAAAATAGCAACGTGCCAACAATGCGCCTGAACACACCTCATTTTCAGACCAGCACGCCCCATGGGCACAAATGCGTTTGCTATTTAAACAATGTGGCGCAGGACGTGAAAATGATAACTGCATCTGGCTGAAACTAGAAATAAACACTTGCATCACGCCTGGCGCAGCATTGCACTGAGTATATGATAGGACCCTATGATATTCTGTGTTTTGGGGCAGCTCAAGCTAGATAGTTGTTTATGAGTCACATATTGGTCCTGAGCAGATAAACTGCTCACTGTTCTTCAGAAGAATCCTCCAGGTCCTGCACATTATTTGGTTTTTCAGCTTCTTTTGCATATTTAAACCCTGTACAACAATGACTGTATGATTTTGAGATCCATCTTTTCACAATGAGGACAACTGATGGACTCCTACACAACTATTACAAAGGGTGGAAATATTCACTGATGCTCAAGAAGGAAACACAATGCAGGAGGATGAACAGGATGATTGTGTAATTTTTTTTTATTCATATATTTAAATATCATATTTTTTCATTTAGTATTGCCCTTCAGAAGCTACAGAAGATAATTGACCTATCGGTAAGCCCCTCCCCTCCAACGCAGATGAGCCAATGGCAGTTGCGTATCAGTTGCACGGGGAGCAGAACTCGGACATCTTTAGGATTCAGTGCCATAGAGAAACATTGGATGATCCGAAGCTTGCATCGGTTTGATGGTGTTTATGCTACAAAAATGGAACAACGATGTGCCTGCTGGGGTACTTGTAACACTGATTCCAGGTATCCTGAGGATAGGCAATAGAATTTATTTTATTACGTTTCCTAAACCCAAACAAAACGGAGCAAAATGTCCCTAAGCATTCAACCCCAATCCCAATAAAGAGAAAAACTTTCATTTTCTGGTTGTCATACACTCATTAAGTTACAATTTTCATCTGCTCAAGCAGAACGTTAATGTTATTTTGCGTTTCAGCAAGGTATCTCTGGGTAAAACTAGCTAACGTTAACGTTAATGGGCCCTATCATACATCCAGTGCAATGCTGCGCCAGGCACAACGCAAGTGTCTTTGCTAATTGCAGCCCGACGCAGTTGTCATTTTCACGTCCTGCGCCACTGTTTAAATAGCAAATGCATTTGCTGGTCTGAAAACGAGGTGTGTTCAGGTGCATTGCTGGCGCGTTGCTATTTTGAGGCAACTGAAATGGACTGCGCCATTGACCAACAAAAACAGTAGTTTCTTTTGTTATTTAAAGAGCCCGTTAGTATAGGCGGGTCCACAGTGCGCGTACAGTCTGCTTATTACACACACAGGGACGCACAGCAGCACACAAACATGCCAAATATTAAAAATTAAAGGTTTGCAATGTAGAAGATTATTATTGTGTTATTTTGCGTTTCAGCAAGGTATCTCTGGGTAAAACTAGCTAACGTTAACGTTAATGGGCCCTATCATACATCCAGTGCAATGCTGCGCCAGGCACAACGCAAGTGTCTTTGCTAATTGCAGCCCGACGCAGTTGTCATTTTCACGTCCTGCGCCACTGTTTAAATAGCAAATGCATTTGCTGGTCTGAAAACGAGGTGTGTTCAGGTGCATTGCTGGCGCGTTGCTATTTTGAGGCAACTGAAATGGACTGCGCCATTGACCAACAAAAACAGTAGTTTCTTTTGTTATTTAAAGAGCCCGTTAGTATAGGCGGGGCCACAGTGCGCGTACAGTCTGCTTATTACACACACAGGGACGCACAGCAGCACACAAACATGCCAAATATTAAAAATTAAAGGTTTGCAATGTAGAAGATTATTATTGTGTAGGCTACATAAATATAAAAATGCCTACATGTCATAATGGACAATCATTGCGTGTTTCAGAATTACCTATTTGCTTGCGCTCGAGCAAAAAAAACGCGTCTCTGTTTCCTCTCTAGAGACGCGTTCTGTCTTTGCGCTTGCAAATTCCGCCGTGTAAATGGCAAATCTGCCAACGCACGAGCGCAACTGGCTCTTAAAGGGAATGGGAGATGAGACTCTGATTGGTTTATTGCACGTTATGCCCAAAACACACCCATTACTCATTAAGAGAATAGGGACAACCCTTTTAGACCGCGCCAACCATTTTTCCCATCGTTAAACTAGCAAAAGTGGATTTGGACACGCCCTAAGTGCACTTGCGCCGTGTGCTTTAGACCATGCGCTTAGATCGTTAAAATAGGGCCCAATGAGTCCATGATAACTTACAAACCTAAATAGCGGACTTTTCTCACGTTATGTATGTTACAGTGTAGGTCAAAAACACAAACGAAGGTGTATATTTTAGTGCCTCTTCATATTAAACTGGCTAAATGTACATTAATTTAATCGTACCCTGTGATACATGAACAGTGTTGATCCTGCATGTTGTCATCCACGATCATGATGACCGTAACATGAGACTTCTCCCGCTTGCATTGTGATCTGTAAATTCTCACTTCGAGTTACTCACTGTATTTATTTTAAAATGTTTTATATATCCCTCAATGGAATATTTAATTCCCACTTGAATGGTGGCCCTTCTGTGTCCAAAATTGTTCAAAAACATCGTTGGACAAGGTTTTCACACTTGACAGCTGTCATTGGCCACGTTTACATGCAACCAAATAATCTGTTTGTAATCGGATTGACGGCTCAATCGGACTGAAAAGCCTTCATGTAAACACCTTAATCGATCGGATTGAGCTCGATCGGATTGAAGGGGGTGGTTTATTCCTTTTCTAATACGATTGAGAGTGCATGTAAACACCCGATCGGATTGAACCCCAAAACTGAAAGGACTGCGCATGCGCAATGATGCAGAAATAGCGTAATGATGTATGATGTACGGAACGAACGAACGGCTTTTCCTTTTTTAATAAAGTGTTGTATAATTGCGTGTCCTGTCATTATAAAACTCCCCTTTCACTCGGCAACTGTGAAGTGGAGCAGGACAACCTCCCACTAGTCCTTGTTTTGGATTCTCATCCACAGGCAACCCGTTTTGGGCACGGGGAGAGGGCATTTGTACTGCGTGATAAATATGAGCAGCACGGCGCAGATGGATAAATGGATAAATATTAATTCTGCTGTTAAAAACAAATAAAGAAACCGTGTAGGAGAGTGGTTATTATGTGCAAACAGTGAGAAACTCTATATTTGTGCAGTGTGCGCATGCAAAAAAAAATCAATTCCGATTTGAAGCTTGTGACATATAAACGCTCACATCAACCTGATCACTTTATTTAGCGTTCATGTAAACACTACGTTCAGATTCATCAATCGGAATGAATTCAGTCCGATTGAACCAAAAATTGTGCACGTAAACGTAGCCTTTGTAAGAGAGTGAGCAGCTATGTTTGTTTGTCCGAGGGAGCAACAGTAACTAAGGGGGCGGGGCTTACCGATTGGTCAGTTATGTTTCCAAGAAGACAAAATAAGGGCAATCATCCTATAATCAACAATAATCATCCTATTCAAAAGGTTTACACACATTTTCTTGCCACTGTATACAATTATTATTATTATTATTAATAATAATAACAATGTAAAGTATGTACAATACTAATGATAATATATATATATTATAATAATAATAAATGAAGTCTATAGCATTTTGGTTGCATTGCATTTTGTGATTTTGCTGAATTTATAACATCCATCCCTTTTGCATTTTTGGCCTGTAGTGCCTATATAATTAAGTCAGCTTTTGCAAAAATGCATCAACAAGCCAGTGTTCTGCCTCCCAGCACCCTCTTGTATATTTACAGGGACAGTCTATTGCAATGATCAGCTGTTAGATTAAGCGAACAGAACAGCGGCGACGTTGTTCTGAAATCACCATTTAAATGTCTGTCAGGAGTCAAACTCTGAAAGTGAGTCGTTGATGTGATTTTCCAAAGGCTGTGCATACCTCCTTTTTTGTGTGCAAGAGTCCTTTGTATGTCACTAGTGCAAGAATGAAGCCTGAGAGGATTCAGACACGTAATCATGTAAATCACACTAAGTGTTACCAATCTTACTGGACACACCCTTAAAGGGATAGTTCACCCAAAAATGAGCAAAAAACCAGCAATCTTCAAAATATCTTCTTTTGTGTTCAACATAAGAAAGCAACTCATACAGGTTTGGAATGACATGAGGGTGAGTAAATGATGACAGAATTTTCATTTTTGGATGAACTATCCCTTTAAGGGACATCTGCAAACACTTTATTCAGTCTCTGTCTCTGTCCTGTGATATTGCATTGATATTTCAGCTCCTTGTAACAATTTTTTAAAAATTGTTTATTTATTTAAATGAATGAAAGAATGATTGTCTGAAGCAGAAACCAGTGTTTTTCAGTCACTAAGAGACATGCTACTGGGCCTTATGTTTTTCACACAGTTTGTATTCAGTATTATGTCTTTTGAGCATTGTCATTTGTAATGAGTATTATGGCATGATTTAAAATGTCAAATCTTACATATATTTCAATCTCACTGTATAATGAATTAACTCCAATGCTATACAACTGAAGTTGACTTGTGGTCAAAAAAAAATCCAAACTCCAAAATATTGAAATGCATAGCAGTGTGTTATATTGTGTCACATATGTATGTCTGTATTTCAGGGTTGGAAATTTAATGAGGGCAAAATGAACCCCAAAATTAACAAAAATAGATTCAAGATAAAGGGCAGAAATTAATCTTGCATTCTTTTATCAACATCAATAATCATTATTAGATTATCAAGGGAAATAATCAACAATAATAACTTTATGCTTACATATATATATATATATATATATATATATATATATATATATATATATATATATATTATAATAATAATAAATTAAGTCTATAGCATTTTGGTTGCATTGCATTTTGTGATTTTGCTGAATTTATAACATCCATCTCTTTTGCATTTTTGGCCTGTAGTGCCTATATAATTAAGTCAGCTTTTGCAAAAATGCATCAACAAGCCAGTGTTCTGCCTCCCAGCACCCTCTTGTATATTTACAGGGACAGTCTATTGCAATGATCAGCTGTTAGATTAAGCGAACAGAACAGCGGCGACGTTGTTCTGAAATCACCATTTAAATGTCTGTCAGGAGTCAAACTCTGAAAGTGAGTCGTTGATGTGATTTTCCAAAGGCTGTGCATACCTCCTTTTTTGTGTGCAAGAGTCCTTTGTATGTCACTAGTGCAAGAATGAAGCCTGAGAGGATTCAGACACGTAATCATGTAAATCACACTAAGTGTTACCAATCTTACTGGACACACCCTTAAAGGGATAGTTCACCCAAAAATGAGCAAAAAACCAGCAATCTTCAAAATATCTTCTTTTGTGTTCAACATAAGAAAGCAACTCATACAGGTTTGGAATGACATGAGGGTGAGTAAATGATGACAGAATTTTCATTTTTGGATGAACTATCCCTTTAAGGGACATCTGCAAACACTTTATTCAGTCTCTGTCTCTGTCCTGTGATATTGCATTGATATTTCAGCTCCTTGTAACAATTTTTTAAAAATGGTTTATTTATTTAAATGAATGAAAGAATGATTGTCTGAAGCAGAAACCAGTGTTTTTCAGTCACTAAGAGACATGCTACTGGGCCTTATGTTTTTCACACAGTTTGTATTCAGTATTATGTCTTTTGAGCATTGTCATTTGTAATGAGTATTATGGCATGATTTAAAATGTCAAATCTTACATATATTTCAATCTCACTGTATAATGAATTAACTCCAATGCTATACAACTGAAGTTGACTTGTGGTCAAAAAAAAAAAAAAAATCCAAACTCCAAAATATTGAAATGCATAGCAGTGTGTTATATTGTGTCACATATGTATGTCTGTATTTCAGGGTTGGAAATTTAATGAGGGCAAAATTAACCCCAAAATTAACAAAAATAGATTCAAGATAAAGGGCAGAAATTAATCTTGCATTCTTTTATCAACATCAATAATCATTATTAGATTATCAAGGGAAATAATCAACAATAATAACTTTATGCTTACGTGCCCACTCTGTAATGAGTTATTGTTTTGTTTTTTTACACAATCGATATGCTTTATAGGATGTTAAAAATGTATCTTATTAGTAACATTATGAAATTGTGTTAATGCCTTTTCTGAGCAGCATTAAACAAATGCCATTTTAGATGCAGCTTCTGTGCTGCCTTTGCAGTGTAAATATGGATTTTGCTGACGTTGATTAAATGTTATTGGTATCAGCCTATACTTTTTTGATTAACTGAGTTAATTGATCAAATTTACGTATTTGACTTAAGACAACACCAATACAATATTGAATTAGTATTTGTTGAGCTTAGCTATTTGTATTTCTCCTTGAAAGTAGGGTTGGGCAATAAATCGATAACGATAATTATCGTGATCTTCCTCGATAAAACAATGACGAGTTCAATAATACTTTGATATAATGTTTATGTGCCATAAGCAGAACAAAACAACGCTACTCATTTGAAACGCGCCACACGGAGCATCATCTATCCCCTCGACTCAAAGTTAAAACGGCAGCGCAAGCTCACTAGAGCAGATGCGTTTACTTGCTGATAAAACTCGCTCACACGACACTAAACAGCACTGTGAGATCCAGTGTGAAGTGCTTGAATTCAGCGACAAACTAGTTTAAAGCCAGATGACACTGCTGACAAACAGGAGAAACACTGCACAACGACACAGTCAGGAAGCTTTTCAATCTACAAATCGCCATCATTTACCATGGATTTACTGTAGTAACACTAACTGCACCATGGTATTGTGGCAACCATATAGAAACCATATAGTTACATTTTACCATGGTATTGAGGTGCTGTATGTGTGGTTTTAACTGTGGTTATTATCATGATCTAAATGTGTATGCTACTATGGAAGACCAATGGTTAATTTGAATAAAATTTGAATAACAAAATTTCACCATGTAAAAAATTAGGTTGTTACTATTTTTACAGGTGTGTTTGTGATGATGAACACAAATTTACATTTGCATCCTAACTCATGCTACTACTACTGTCAACTCAAGCTACTGTCAGAAGTGCATTTCTTAGAGAAAAAAATAATACTATTAATATTGCTGCCTGCACTGCAAACTGTGCTGAAGATGCACATCAAAGTCAGCCAACACAAACCTGTTTCATGATTTGAAACAATATCACTCATTAGAACATGCAGAAACTAAGAAATATTTTTTTCTGTTAAGGTATTTTGTTGAGGAAAAATGACTGGAATTCAAAAACAAAATATTTGCCTTGTTCTGACCATAAAGAGTAGTTTAAAACCACAATTAATGGTCTGGTTTCTACAACTTTCACTTAGAAGCAAAAATCTGCTTTTAAACTTGAAAGTAATAAATTTAAATTTATCATGATAATTATCGATATCAACTGATATATTTATCATTATTATTTTTTTTTAGCCATATCGCCCAGCCCTACTTGAAAGTCTCACCACAATTAGGATTGTTGGAATACAAAAAAAACATGTTGCGAAAGAAGATCTGAGTGGCGTTATGTAGGTTCTGTAAGTTGCTAGGGAGTTTCTGGGTGGTTGCTAGGTTGTGGCTAACTAGCCTAAGTCAAAATAACCACCCCCAAGTCGCCCCCAAGCAAACACCACTAATTATGTAAATAGGCTATGTAATCTCAGGAATTCAAGATAATAAAGTAATTTTTAATGGAAATTTGCTAAATAACCACATTTAGGTCTTACATGTGCGGTTTTCTTTCCCAGTGGGCACTTGTGATTCTGAAACATTGTGGCAGTCAGAGCTCAGTTGAGCGGTTTTATAGGGTTTTAGGGGCCAGACGGTCCTCACAGGGCCTGCACACATTCCTCACGCCTGCCTTTGAGCCGTGTCCACAAACACATCTTCACCTCGCTTTTCATCCCTTCTGCAGTCTGGATATATGCAGGGCTTTAGACTGCGACTGCATTGTCGCATTTTGCAACCTTTATTCTTGTCGGTGTGACTATTTTAGAGGTTGCACTGGTACCACAACCATTTGACTGACTGATAACCGCTGCCATATCTGTGGCATATGAGAAACATTTAAAGGGCAAACGGGCCAAAAGTGGAACGAAAAGGCTTAAACGTTTGACCTGCGCTACATGGGCCGTCAGCTCAGCCCAAAAGACAGCACAGCGCAAGCTTAGAGCGAATGCGTTTACTCGCTGACTGTTCTCAACCATGCGACCGTTATTAAACAGCGCTGTGAGATCCAGTAAAAAGCGACACAAAATCGCGTTTTAAATCAATGAATCGCCTGTGATTTTGAACGTGATTTTGTGTAGTTTGTCAGTGAACTATGGCTCTGTGTAGTAAATGCCACTCCATCTGAAAGCACGTGCTGGAGATTTACTACTAATCACAGGAGCGGCTTTACTGACGAGAAGCCCTAGGGTCACTGCTGAGTTCTCCACAAACCACTAATGTCTCAAAGATTTAAACTAGTTTAAAGCCAGATGAATCAGCAGCACTGACATTCTCAACAAACTGATGCGGAAAACAGAAGAAACACTGTGCCACAACGATCTTGTTAGACCGCTTTGCAATTCCCAAAACATTTATCGTTCATTTACTCTAGTGACACTAGACTGTAATCATGGTAGTGGGCAATCCGGAGAGATTCATATCTTATTTTATTGTATTTATTTACGTAAATATAGCTGTTACACTGAATGAAAATGGAACATTAGTTCACCCATATTTTGACATTTTAATTCCACAAAATTAGTTTGAAGCATTAAACACTTTACTTGCATTTAAGATGTTATCCATGTTTATAAAATCACTTTTGTGCATTTAATTTGATGTGGACACCTCATCTTTGACTCTCTTATACTAAATGTTTCGGCTCCCGTTTTTCATAACATAAACCATACAGTTTATAGAACTATAAAGTTTACAGACTACTAACTCAGCCATTCAGAATATGTAGATTTCACTGTATAAAAATGAGTTTGCTACCATTTTTAACAGATGCTGGATGCACGATATTGGATTTTTGCCAATATTTTTCAACTCATTTTTGCCGATACCAATATATTTCCTTTTGTTTAGAGACAACACCAAGTCTCTCCTGTACAGAAATTATAAGCAAAATATTTTAAATTTTTTTAACAAGAACTTATTTGTTAGAATTAAATAAACAATAATTAAGGTTTTTTTTGACAGTACACTGAAGCTTTGAAAATAACTAAAAATAAACTATATATAATTCGCTGCATTTTTTCCCCAGAAAGATATTTTAAGATTTAACATTTGTAGATGGTCTAAAGCAAAAGAGTTGTAAAAATTCTGAAAATCTTTTAGAGCTCATGATTTATTTAAAAAAAGCATATTACACATTAATGAATAAATCAGTATGTATAAAATTATTTAATTTACAAGTGTCATGTTTGTGATTTTTTTTTTTTTTCATGTAAGCTATAGCTTCTGACCTTTAAATCAAAACATACTCATTATTTTATGACATCAGTTACTGATTTATTTAATCAGAAACATGGTCCAAATGTTATGTGTAGGCTATTTTACTTTTAATTTAATTAGAAGTAGGCCAGCAGCAAGGTTATTTTCGTAAACTAAGACTAAAACGATTGATGAAAAAACAATTTCGTAAACTGAAATAAAATAAAAATGTCAAAATAATTGAAAAACTAAAACAAAACTAAACTAACAACAGTTATTGGAAAACTAACTGAAATAAAATAATAATTATCAAAAATAAATAATCATTTTCGTAATCATTACCAGCCCTCTACGAACACCTTGGCAATTGAATCGCCATTGGCTAGTAAATTTTTTTGTTTACTCGCCAGATTGATTGATAGATAGATAGATAGATAGATACAGTGGGGAAAAAAAGTATTTAGTCAGCCACCAATTGTGCAAGTTCTCCCACTTAAAAAGATGAGAGAGGCCTGTAATTTTCATCATAGGTATACCTCAACTATGAGAGACAAAATGAGAAAAAAAAATCCAGAAAATCACATTGTAGGATTTTTAAAGAATTTATTTGCAAATTATGGTGGAAAATAAGTATTTGGTCAATAACAAAATTTCATCTCAATACTTTGTTATATACACTTTGTTGGCAATGACAGAGGTCAAACGTTTGCTGTAAGTCTTCACAAGGTTTTCACACACAGTTGCTGGTATTTTGGCCCATTCCTCAAGAGCAGTAATGTTTTGGGGCTGTCGCTGGCGAACCCGGATTTTCAACTCCCTCCAAAGATTTTCTATGGGGTTGAGATCGGGAGACTGGCTAGGCCACTCCAGGACCTTGAAATGCTTCTTACGAAGCCACTCCTTCGTTGCCCGGGCAGTGTGTTTGGGATCATTGTCATGCTGAAAGACCCAGCCACATTTCATCTTCAATGCCCCTGCTGATGGAAGGAGGTTTTCACTCAAAATCTCACGATACATGGCCCCATTCATTCTTTCATTTACACGGATCAGTCGTCCTGGTCCCTTTGCAGAAAAACAGCCCCAAAGCATGATGTTTCCACCCCCATGCTTCACAGTAGGTATGGTGTTCTTTGGATGCAACTCAGCATTCTTTCTCCTCCAAACACGACAAGTTGAGTTTTTACCAAAAAGTTATATTTTGGTTTCATCTGACCATATGACATTCTCCCAATCCTCTTCTGGATCATCCAAATGCTCTCTAGCAAACTTCAGACGGGCCTGGACATGTACTGGCTTAAGCAGGGGGACACGTCTGGCACTGCAGGATTTGAGTCCCTGGCAGCGCAGTGTGTTACTGATGTAGCCTTTGTTACTTTGGTCCCAGCTCTCTGCAGGTCATTCACTAGGTCCCCCCGTGTGGTTCTGGGATTTTTGCTCACAGTTCTTGTGATCATTTTGACCCCACAGGGTGAGATCTTGCGTGGAGCCCCAGATCAAGGGAGATTATCAGTGGTCTTGTATGTCTTCCATTTTCTAATAAGTGCTCCCACAGTTGATTTCTTCACACCAAGCTGCTTACCTATTGCAGATTCAGTCTTCCCAGCCTGGTGCAAGTCTACAATTTTGTTTCTGGTGTCCTTTGACAGCTCTTTGGTCTTGGCCATGGTGGAGTTTGGAGTGTGACTGTTTGAGGTTGTGGACAGGTGTCTTTTATACTGACAACGAATTCAAACAGATGCCATTAATACAGGTAACCAGTGGAGGACAGAGGAGCCTCTTAAAGAAGAAGTTACAGGTCTGTGAGAGCCAGAAATCTTGCTTGTTTGTAGGTGACCAAATACTTATTTTACCGAGGAATTTACCAATAAATTCTTTAAAAATCCTACAATGTGATTTTCTGGATTTTTTTTCTCATTTTGTCTCTCATAGTTGAGGTATACCTATGATGAAAATTACAGGCCTCTCTCATCTTTTTAAGTGGGAGAACTTGCACAATTGGTGGCTGACTAAATACTTTTTTGCCCCACTGCATGACACAAATCCTGCGATGGAGCATTCTCTCACACTAGGCTACTTTTGCTTGCTACTGGAAAAGTTAAAGGGGTCATATGACGTTGCTAAAAAGAACATTATTTGGTGTATTTGGTGTAATGAAATGTGTTTATGC
>NW_015505715.1:550411-566531 GCF_001515645.1 Sinocyclocheilus grahami | reverse complement strand
TATTTTAAGATTTAACATTTGTAGATGGTCTAAAGCAAAAGAGTTGTAAAAATTCTGAAAATCTTTTAGAGCTCATGATTTATTGCATATTACCATATTACACATTAATGAATAAATCAGTATGTATAAAATTATTTAATTTACAAGTGTCATGTTTGTGATTTTTTCATGTAAGCTATAGCTTCTGACCTTTAAATCAAAACATACTCATGATTTTATGACATCAATTACTGCTTTATTTAATCAGAAACACAGTCTAAATGTTATTTGTGTAGGCTATTTTACTTTTAAAACGAGTTCAAACAGATGCCATTAATACAGGTAACAAGTGGAGGACAGAGGAGCCTCTTAAATAAGAAGTTACAGGTCTGTGAGAGCCAGAAATCTTGCTTGTTTGTAGGTGACCAAATACTTATTTTACTGAGGAATTTACCAATTAATTCTTTAAAAATCCTACAATGTGATTTTCTGGATTTTTTTTTCTCATTTTGTCTCTCATAGTTGAGGTATACCTATGATGAAAAGTACAGGCCTCTCTCATCTTTTTAAGTGGGAGAACTTGCACAATTGGTGGCTGACTAAATACTTTTTTGCCCCACTGTATGTATATAAAACAGGGCTCTACGGATACTTTTCCTTTTAGGAGCACTTGTGCTCCTAATTTAAAAATTTTAGGAGCGCTTGTGCTCCTAATTAAAAAAATTTAGGAGCACGGTCAAAAATTTAGGAGCACCTTCTAATCAGTAAAGATACTTTAATTTAACTAAAACTGCCAGCAGGTTGTGTCAAGTCACTGATTTAATCACTGAAGCATTCATTCAATTGATTCGTTCAAACAGCTGAATCATTCAGGAACGAAGAACTAACAACAGTTATTGGAAAACTAACTGAAATAAAATAATAATTATCAAAAATAAATAATCATTTTCGTAATCATTACCAGCCCTCTACGAACACCTTGGCAATTGAATCGCCATTGGCTAGTACATTTTTTTGTTTACTCGCCAGACTGATTGATAGATAGATAGATAGATAGATAGATATGTATATAAAACAGGGCTCTACGGATACTTTTCCTTTTAGGAGCGCTTGTGCTCCTAATTTAAAAATTTTAGGAGCGCTTGTGCTCCTAATTAAAAAAATTTAGGAGCACGGTCAAAAATTTAGGAGCACCTTCTAATCAGTAAAGATACTTTAATTTAACTAAAACTGCCAGCAGGTTGCGTCAAGTCACTGATTTAATCACTGAAGCATTCATTCAATTGATTCGTTCAAACAGCTGAATCATTCAGGAACGAAGTACGTGACTATCTTTATGAATGGGTAATTGAATCATTGGAATCAGTAAAGATACTTTAATTTAACTAAAACTGCCAGCAGGTTGCGTCAAGTCACTGATTTAATCACTGAAGCATTCATTCAATTGATTCGTTCAAACAGCTGAATCATTCAAGAACGAAGTACGTGACTATCTTTATGAATGGGTAATTGAATCATTGGCTCACGGCGAATCGTGCGCCTTCACACTAGAGTTTGCGGTACGTTAAATACAGGTGCGTTGCACATCCATTCAGATGAACTCAAACACAGCACAGATCGCTCGGCGGAGAGTGAAACTCTGAAGCGCTCCGTCAGAGAGTGTTCGGCGAGTGAAAATATATCTGAGATAAACTTATACTTGGCCTCCAATATTAGACATAATTTAGTCACCCAGAGTAAGATTTAGTCGCATATGTGAGTGATTTACTCGCAATGTAGAGGGTTGATTACGTTCTCACCCCTTGACGGAAAAATATATGAGCTATGTGGAGGTTTAGGGAAATAGCCTACCTGTAATGGCACATCACGCACATGAGGTTTTCTGACGGAGAGACGCAAAGCAGTTTAAAGCCTGCACGGGTCCTGTTTGGTAAACGTGCACCAGCAGTACTGAACGGAACACCCGACCCATTATCTGACAGCTGCACTAATTTAATTCTGTACCAGACGAGAACCATTTGACATACTTTTACTATCTAATCAATCTCAGCATGCATTAATTTTGTGTCGCTATATGTTTGCCTCACTAAGGTTAAATTATGCCCAAGTCTTTCTTTGGCCTGCGCTCTGGAAGTGATCTGTTAATTCTGCTAGTGTTGTTGTCAGAAAATATAAGTCACTTAATATTAACTTCTTGTTTAACGAATTGTTGTATTAAATCAATATCACATTTGCAAACTCCCTTAATAATCATTAAAAGCTGTCACTCATCTTAGTTTATCCCGATCTCACAAAACTCCATTATAATCGACAAAGCTCTCTACACTGCACAATGAATCTCTTATTTACACCCCGTCAACACTTTGTTTGTTATAATGAGAGGATATGTCTGTGATACATTACGCAACGCTGCAGAAACACGTACGTATATTAGAACCTTTGAAGCTCCCTCAGCGCAAACACAACTATGCTGATCGGGTCAGTCGCACAGGTGCTCCTAAATATTGTTTCATAGTCGCACGCAGTAGTTTTGCAAATGCGACTGAAATGGTCACACTGTAGAGCCCTGTATATATATATATATTGTTTATAAAATGGCACAGTTTTATAATTATCTGAAAGTACACTCATGAATGAAACTAATAAAAACTAAACTGAATTTTATAGCAAATTTGAAAACGATATTAAAATAAAACGAATTAAAAAATTCAAAACTGTAATAACCTTGGCCAACAGTGCCCCCTACAGATTAAAACTCCTTGTCGAGTGGGCGTTAGGACCTGGGGGAAGCTGCCGCTGCTGCCACTGCACTTTCTTTTACTGTTAACTCTTATCACACACCAAACGTGTCATTCTGTACATGCATTCTCAGATTAAATGCAGCGATCCAAAACAGTCAATCTAATCATCAATTCAATAATTCAGACAAAACTTTGCTTCAAGAATGAGCCACACTGCTGATGTGATCTAATCATTAGCACACCCTGAGCACATGTGAGTTAACGTATTCCTCTTATCGGCAAGACATATCAGCATTATTTTTTATATTGGGCTGATGCCGATATTTACATTTAAAGGCATTATCGGCCAATTCCGATATCAGTCCGATAATATCGTGCATCCCTAGATGTTTTTGTTTTTGTTAATGAAAATAAATGTACATCCGCATCCCAGCTCAAGTTACTATTACTGTCAACTCAACCACTGTCAAATGTTAAACTCCCAAGAGACAAAACATGAAATATTATCAGTTGGTATTATTAATAAGTATTACTTATTTCAGTGCTACCAAATAAAGTGATAGAGGTATGTATAGCTTGGCACAAGTGCCGCTGCACTCAAATGTTAGTCTGGAGCCCTGTATACGTGTGTATAGAGATGTAATGGTATGAAAAATTCTTATCACGATTATAGTGACCTAAATTATAATGGTTAATCAGTGTTATCACGGTACAGTACATAATGATGTCTGGATTTTAAATGACAACATGACTGACAACAGTTTATCTAATAGCATGTACGAAATGTTCAATTAAAGCTTTGAAAAGTTTCATAAAATGGTAAACCTCATATTTCAGCCTTTAAATAAAGAAAAGGGTTAAGTCAAAATGACAATTGATTAATAAATGATCAAATGTATTTTATCTGCTACGTAAATAATTCTAGATACCTTATCCGAATTATTTATATAGTGACCTAAATTATAATGGTTAATCAGTGTTATCACGGTACAGTACATAATGATGTCTGGATTTTAAATGACAACATGACTGACAACAGTTTATCTAATAGCATGTACGAAATGTTCAATTAAAGCTTTGAAAAGTTTCATAAAATGGTAAACCTCATATTTCAGCCTTTAAATAAAGAAAAGGGTTAAGTCAAAATGACAATTGATTAATAAATGATCAAATGTATTTTATCTGCTACGTAAATAATTCTAGATACCTTATCCGAATTATTTAAATGTGTAGAATCCACATAAGCTTGTTTTTCATCAACCAGTCAAATCCACCCTCTGACAGCAGGTGGTGCTGTTGGAACAACAGAATTAGAGCCGTTTCCCGCAACCTCCGTGGACAAAGCAGCATTGCGATAAGAACACTTCTTTTATTAGGTATTACATGGAGTGAAGATTAAAACAAAATGCCATCAAATATTTTCTGAAGACAGTCAGAACCTTCAGGATTTTAAATGACAACATGACTGACAACAGTTTATCTAATAGCATGTACGAAATGTTCAATTAAAGCTTTGAAAAGTTTCATAAAATGGTAAACCTCATATTTCAGCCTTTAAATAAAGAAAAGGGTTAAGTCAAAATGACAATTGATTAATAAATGATCAAATGTATTTTATCTGCTACGTAAATAATTCTAGATATCTTATCCGAATTATTTAAATGTGTAGAATCCACATAAGCTTGTTTTTCATCAACCAGTCAAATCCACCCTCTGACAGCAGGTGGTGCTGTTGGAACAACAGAATTAGAGCCGTTTCCCGCAACCTCCGTGGACAAAGCAGCATTGCGATAAGAACACTTCTTTTATTAGGTATTACATGGAGTGAAGATTAAAACAAAATGCCATCAAATATTTTCTGAAGACAGTCAGAACCTTCAGAGTTGCATTCATATAATTAATTCATTTGTATATTCATTTGTATAATTCCCTTAGCACTTTTAAAACCACCCAGCTCTTCCACCATGTTTTCACACAAAACGAAACTACTCTGCATGCTGTGCGCACAAGACACTGTTACTTGAAACTTTACTTTATGCTGGACAGTATTTTTTTATCCTCAGTTGTTCAAATCACGGTAATTGAATACAGTTTTAATGATAATTAAAATATGAAACGGTAATACTAACTAGGGTTGTGACGGTGAGGAAATTAATCGACGTGTGACAACACCGGTAATACTGGTATCACCATTGGGGGGGGGGGGGGTTGGTTCACTTGAATTTCTCTCTTTTCTTTGCTTTCAAATGGCTTGTAAAAGTGCCGTGGCAATTGAATAGCTGCAATTCGGCGTTAAGCAATTGTTTGTTTGAGTTTTCCCTCTTTTCCTCGGATTTCTTGGCTTTCAAATAGCTTGAAAAAGCGCCGTGCTTTTCAGCGTTGATTCAATTCAAGCAACAACAACGTCAAACTCATAGAACTTTTAACAAAACGAATAAAAATACACCATATATGCCTAATAAAATAACAAAAAATCTGCAAACTGTAACCAAATAAATAAGAAATGAATGTTTAAAAAAACGTCCAGTCAATGGGCTTTTCAAAATCTAAAATATTGCCAAACAGGCACCTTTGCATTTCCTTTCTAAACAATCTTCTGCCATCATCTTGTCTTTCTCACCTCACTCTTGTCAGTCAGCTCGACTCGCTCTCCTCACGTGATAAATAAAATCTGACTGCTGCTCCGTGGTGCACTGTCGTTCACGCACGGTTCGGCACGCTGCATTGAGCATTTAGTTTTTATAAGTGTCTGTCCCCTAACTGAGCTAGGCTAAATGATTTTTTTGTTACTATAAAAAAATCAAAACGATGGTGGTGGGTAGGCAAATGACTTAACCGGTGTAGCGGCTTAACCGGTATAACCGAAAACACCATCTATCGCAGCAAGCCTAATACTAACCATGGGGAATTTTATCATGTCGTAATCGTTCAATCCCTACGTGTGTATATCCTGAGTTTCAGGATCATTATGTATAGAGCCGAGCTTAGGCCTCTTTGTGACTGCTAATGTGTTTTCTTCAAACCATTTGTTGTCCATAGTAAAGAGTGTCATTTGAGGATAAGGTCAGCATCCATCCTGCTTTTTCTTGCTCGTTTTCCTTACTCATTCATACTTCATACATGCACACAATCAAGTCCGCTTTTGTTTGCAGTCACGCATTATTTATCCAGCATGAAACTGTCGCTTGCTTGCTGTAATCATATTTTAAGAGAGTCCTCAGCATACAGCCTGACCTCTTTCTCTAGAAGCTTGTTATTTACAAAAGACAAACCCAGGTCGGGGAGGGTGAGAATGCTTTAACTTGAGACATTTCTCGTGCGTGGCTCGGTAACAACTGGACCAGACTGAGCTTGAATAGTTTGAATCAGGAAAGGTCGTACATGGTGACGATCTTTGTGTCTGTTGTGCGACATATCCAGCCTGGCACCCTTCGTCTTATTTTGTTGTGGGAAACAATAATTGGACACTTGCTTTGTCTTTTCAGGGCGTACTCCCTTGTCGACTCCAGCCAGGTGTCAACCTTCCTCATCTCCATCCTCCTCATCGTTTATGGCAGCTTCAGGTGAGCTCTCATCTCTTTTGCCGCAGATCTGGAAACAGTGCTGTCACAAAATCTTGTAATTGTTGATCACGTGCATGCTTTACAGACGTAATCATGTGGTATTGTTATTGTATTGCGCATTGGTGAAATGAAAGTCATATTGTCGCTAAATATTTTGAGGTATCTAGCTGGCTGGTGTACAAGTCTTGTTAAGAATGTCTTGTAATTGTAAACTAATCAGTAATGTTTAGTTTCCAAATTTATGTAGTTTCCAAGTTTATAAATTTATAGCAGTCATGGAGTGATGTTAGTTGTATAATTTACATATTATTAATGAAAATGAAAATAAAACCTACTTATAATGAAAAATATAAATATATTTAAATGGACACGTTCTCTTCTCTGTAAGAAAGTATAAGTAATGTATTTTTTTTTATATAATATATGCACTACCGTTCAAAAGTTTGGAGTCAGTTATATATATATACAGTGGTGTGAAAAAGTGTTGGCCCCCTTCCTGATTTCTTATTTTTTTGCATGTTTGTCACACTTTAATGCTTCAGATCATCAGACAAATTTAAATATTAGTAAAAGATAACACATATATATATATATATATATATATATTTATTATTATTATTATTATTTTGTTTTTGAGAAATTAATACTGTTGTTCAGCAAGGATGCATTCAGTTGATCAAATGTGACCGAAAAGACATTTATAAGGGTACAAAATATTTAATTTTCCATTAAATGCTGTCCTTTTAAACTTTCTGTTCATCAAAGCATCTTGATAAAAATGTCACTGTTTACACAAAAATATTAAGCAGCACAACTGTTTTCAACATAAGTAATAATAATAAATGTTTCTTGATCAGCAGAATGATTTCTGAAGGATCATGTGACTCTGAAGTTGGAATAATTTTAATGTATTAAAATACAAAGTTTATTTATTAAGGTTATTTTAAATATTTAATGTCATATTACAATATTCACTGTATTTTGGTTAGCATAAGATGCATCTTTCAAAAACATTAATAAATTTACTTTTTCTTGAAGAATTTTTTTAACATTTAGTTTTTATTCTGGTGCTTAAAGTGAGATAAAAATGAAAAATTAAATATTATTTTATGTGATGTATCTAATGAAAATGTTGGCATGATGGTTTAAAAAAAAAGGTACTGGTGAGCAGAAAAACATCTTTACTCTTGAGCTCTGGGCCTTTACACACACATGTATTGAATGAATCAGTGGGCATTGTAGTTTTTCTAGATTATATATTTAATATGATGTGACTGAAAATTAATCTTTAAAGTAGAGAAGTGTAATTTGCAGTGTGTCATATATTTTATGAATTTTCTAGTTGATTGTTTAGCTAATGAAGCATTTGTCTGTCCAATTTTGAAGTGGACAAAACTGATATTCATGGGCTTTGAAAGATAGATGCGGCTAAAACATTACAACATATTAAAAAAACTGTACGTTTGTCCTTCACAATGTTTCATTCGCTTCAAATTAAATATGCTGTCTGTGACTGTTGTCAAAACCAATGATACAGAGCATAAAACTCATGTAACTCTGCTGTTGGTTCACTCCAAGGGCAGAGAAATTGAGCTTTGTGGGTAAACCGTGTCTGTCCGCACAGGTCATTAAACATGGACTGCGAGAACCAGGAGAAGGACAAGGATGGAAACCCCACCAACACTGGCTCCTTCAACAATGCCAACTCTAACAACAGTGAGTCCTCAACTAAGCAATTAAAAACAGCTATAATTACTTCGGCTTCATTTATCACACTAGAAACGGAAGGTGAAGTGCATTATGGATTGCTGACAGTGTGTTAGTATGCTCTTCTGAAGAGAACCTGAATCATCTCATGCATTTGCACAGGTATTCAGACCATAGACTCTACACAGGCGCTGTTCTTGCCCATCGGAGCCTCCGTGTCTCTGCTCGTCATGTTTTTCTTCTTCGACTCGGTTCAGGTGGTGTTCACCATATGCACTGCAGGTACGTGCCGCATGCAAACACACCAGTGACCTTCCACCGCTCCTTTCTCACACACTGACCTAGTTCATACGCTGTCACAGTCACTGTGCTGTGATACGCGTGAGTAATATTTACGTAATTCTTTGTGTTTGTCTTATCCTGTCTTCACAGTTCTAGCTACCATCGCGTTTGCATTCCTCTTGCTGCCGATGTGCCAGTATCTGACCAAACCCTGCTCCCCACAGAACAAGTATGAAATGTTTACTAACTCATCAGAGCGGTTTGCGGGTTAACTGCAGTTACCTCAGTTCATGTCAACAAACCGTGTCTCATTGGAATTCAAATTATTCAGATATAAATCTTATTTGACATTCACTCAGGGAAAGTAAATTGTCTCCCTCAGTAGCATGTGTATATGATTTCTAATAATAAATAGCTGATGCCAACTTCTTATTAATAATAGTAAAATATATATATTTAAAATAATTGTAAACATTTTTACATAATAAATTAAATGTGTATAAATATAAAATAAAAATGTGTATATATATATATATATATATATATATGTTTATATTTTATTTGTCTTTTTGATAAAACATTAAGAAATCTTTATTTAATTATTTAATTATATTATTTTTATTTTTCTCATTATGTGGATGCATTTTCCCATCTCCAACTAACTTATGACAATGTACTTTATTTTGTTAAAATAATAATAATAAAATACTGCACAATTACAGATATGAATATTGTGATACTGTTCCAGTAACAAATGTCAAAGGGAAGGACAATTCTGGACACAATGTCACAAATTTGTTTTTTAGTTTGAATAGTGAAATAATGCAAATCTGAAGTATTTGTTTGTTTCTGAATCATAAATTTACATTCAAATTTGAGATCCTAAACTTTTTATTTCCAGGTGTAAATGGGAAAAAAAAAACTCTTAATGTGGTTTCAGACATAATTATGGACCCTGGTGTATATAAAAAAATATTTATTTAGCTTTATGGCTCAACCCAGTTTATTAAAACTTAAAAGATATTTGTTGGCTGATAGAATGCCCACATTCCTACAAAATTGGCTTTTAAAATAATCTTTATGACACAGACAATGAACCTGTTTGTTTAAAGGGATTTGCCCTTTGGCTTCACTCAATCTCACAATGTAATCTAGAATCTGTTCTATTTGCTTTGGGTGAAACAATCCTCTTGTGTATCAATGGACAACAGTGTTGGAGATCAGATGCTGAGGTGTGAAAAAGAGAGCCTGATGTCTCAGCCGAGTGACGTGTGTTTGCTAGTGTATTCAGCATTTGAGCGAGCATGTCTCTTGTCTTCAGGATCTCATTTGGCTGCTGTGGCCGCTTCACGTTGGCGGAGCTGCTGTCGTTTTCCCTCTCTGTCATGCTGGTTCTCATCTGGGTGCTGACGGGCCACTGGCTTCTCATGGATGGTGCGTCAGCATGCCGTTACTCTGTGTTTGTGTGTAGGAAGAGGATGTAAACACGTCCTCTGGTTTAACTCATACTGCCTTTTCTGTATGGAGTGTTGTGGTATTTTTTTGTCAATCATATGTTTTTGTCTCCCGCAGCTCTTGCCATGGGTCTCTGTGTAGCCATGATCGCATTTGTGCGGCTGCCTAGTCTCAAGGTGTCGTGCCTGCTGCTGTCAGGCCTCCTCATCTATGATGTGTTCTGGGTAAGCAATTAATGCAGCAAGTCATACTGGTTCCTAGGGATGGGAGGTAAGTCCTTGTATCACGCCATGCGTGATTTAATGTCACAGTAACCATTTATACACTACCAGTTATTTAGACAAGTTTGTATGCCTTAAAGGGGCATGAAACCCCGTTTCAGCACTGGTTAGTTCTCTACACAGTTTTAAAAAATGCTAAAAAGTGGGCGTGGTGCGCTGCGAGCAGAGGGGGAAGAGGGGAGACAGACAACACGCACATCTTCGGGTTCAGACAGATTAATTTCGCTCCCATAGAGTTAAAAACAAATAAATGCACAGCCATTTGCACTCTGCATCGAAAACATATATATATGAACGCGCTGTTGCACCTCTGATAACTTTTAAGGCTTATTCTGTGGCGTTTATATAAGCCTTTTGACGGGTTGTGTCAAGGAGCTGTAAAAATGGTTATACTTACTATACTCACTCGCGTTTGTGCTGAACTCTTATTACAAAGCAAAAACAAACACTCTCCTTCGATCCATGAACGTTTCTCTCAGTTAATTTGCGCAATCTCACAATCTGAAGCATCTGTCATAGCAAATCAAAACATGCTGTTGTGAATAATTAAGCGAAGCACCTTCTCATTGGATTAGAACACGCAGTCTCAAGAATAATTTAATAGACACCAACACGACATCGATGAACTATAGTCCATTGCCGCGTCAAAAAATGTGACGTCAACGCAATGTAGATTTTAAACCCGAAAGATGAAAATAGCGCAAAAAAGCTAAAAATTAACCAGTTTTCTCCAACAGTAAAAAAATTATCAGATGCTAGCATTGTCTTCTATGATGTGCAACACAAACACCTCTGCTAAAATCTCAGAAAAAGTAGTCTGGGGTTTCATGACACTTTAAAACCCCGTTGATCTAAAGGCTTTTGCTTAAAGTTGTCACGACAGATCTGTCTATAATCTAAATGCATGTTATTGATCTTAAAGTGCATTTACCTTTTTTTTTTTTTTTTGGAGCTCGTAATTTCTATGTAAATTTCATAACTCAATCAACCGGGAAAATGCCAGGCTTCTCTCTGATGACGTATATCATTTAGTTCGCATAAACCCTGCCTCTTCCTATAATTGAATGCAAGCTTATTTTTTTCTTATTCAATGACCTTTTTCACTCTGATGTATGTCACAATACAGAAGAAAAGATCCGTCACTACTTCAGTCTCATGGTGACTTTAAATGCTTGAAATTAGTTTTGTAAACATATAATTTGGGCTTACATATTCTCTTTTTTTCCTGGAATTTCAGTGAAAAAAAAAATATTTGTAATGGCTGATTTTTTTATTCAATTATTATTATTAAAATATTTTTTGTTTGTTCTGGGTGAGCCGGTAATATCTCACAAGTTACACAAGCTTTTTATTTATTTATTATTTTTTGGAACTAATTGGATTCAAACCAAACAATATAATTATTCATAAACAAGCCTGGCATGGGTAACTTGAGTTAAATATGATATAAGCGATGTAACGATTAACTGCGAGCCGGTTGAAAATCGATTTAAATATGTGACTATTCAAATCGGTTGAGATGCTAAACAAACTTTATTATGTAGACAAATGCACCTGGAGCAATCTAGAGTTAAGTGCCATTTGAATGCAAACCTGTGACCCTTCGGTTGTCAGTCCAGATTTTAACCACGAGATCAGTTCAAATAATTTGTAGATGAAATATGTTCTCCCATCCCACCCCAGTGCTGACTGGAGACCTTTTCGTCAGTGTCTCAAATCACTCCAAACACGCTTACACAATCCTGACATCACTCTCTCTCAGTGTCTTAAAACAGCAAGGCAAGCTGGTCTGTCCCTCTGACTCCTCTCCCTCCCTCTCCTGTAGGTCTTCTTCTCCGCCTACATTTTTAACAGCAACGTGATGGTGAAGGTGGCGACGCAGCCTGCCGACAACCCCCTTGACGTGCTCTCACGCAAGCTGCATCTGGGCCCTGGCATGGGTCGGGACGTCCCCCGCCTCTCCCTGCCCGGAAAGCTGGTGTTCCCAAGCTCCACCGGCAGCCACTTCTCCATGCTGGGCATCGGCGATATCGTCATGCCGGGCCTGCTGCTGTGCTTCGTACTCCGATACGACAACTATAAGAAACAGGCCAACGGAGAAGTGCCCGGTTCTGTCAACATGTCCGGCCGCATGCAGCGGGTTTCCTACTTCCACTGCACCCTCATTGGTTACTTTATTGGTGCGTATTGCAAACCTGATCATCCGAACACACTCTCGTCAAGATGGTGGATTGGATTGTGAAAAGTTGCAGCAGAATTTAATTTTAATCTGTATCTATCATTCAGTCTTGTCTGTCGGTCTATCTATCTTTTTGTCATTCAGTTGGTCTGTTTGTCATTTCGTCTGTCTGCCTGTCTGTCATTCTCTCTGTCGTTCCATCTATTGCAGTGTTTCCCAACTTTTTTTTTTTTTTTTTTTAGCCAGTGCACAGTTTTGAAAAGTACAAAATCCCACGGCACACCACTAAGCACTGAAATATAACAAAATTGCATAAACATGCATTGCTTAAAATATAATATCCAGTTTTAATATGCCATTTAAAATAGTACTCACATTTAATGTGAAACTTGAGCTTAAGTCAGGTATGAACACAAGGTCATAGGTAGCGTTATGTTGTTGGTGATGACAAAACAAAAAATTTACATAGGCCTATCGTCGCTGTCGGGCAGAAACATTGTATCTCCAAAACCACTACCACTTTCAGGAAATGTAAAAACAAAACAATTTAGTTTTTTAAATAATTAAACCGTCGTCAGAGTTGATATTGTGGCTTTTGACCAGCGAATTATGGTGTTTTGTCCATCATTAGAACGGCCGCGTCTGAGGCAGTGAGTGCATCGCATTACGTTTTCATGAACTTGCAGGTTATAAAGTTTATTGTAGTTATATGGCCGCTCAGTTTTTTGTTGTTGAATACATTTGGCCAAAATGTCATGACATGAAAGATGAAGTGCAATGCACCGGACATATAAACAATAACGATAATTAAACGATATTTTGCTGAGCATGTTATTGTGCTGGTACTAAACTGGCAAGTTTAGGACTGCCGTGAACAGCTGACTCCCAGAGCTTTTAATATTCTTCATATTCTGTGCGGTGATTAGTTTGCAAGAGTAACAGAAATGAACTTTTCCAGTAAGATTGAATTGATTTTTACCTTTTTGGGCATTTTTTACTTTATAAGGCCAATTTTTTTTCTAACCTAATTAAAGGTGCAGTAGGAGATCTTGGAAAATGCTAACTTTAGCCTGATACCACTGAAAGCAAACGTCCCACCCTCCCTGCAATCGCCGTCCAAGGCCATGCCCCCTGAACCCATTTACGCTCACAGACCAGAACACCAGAGACAACATTACAATAGGCTACATCAGCGGTTCCCAATTCCAATCCTTGCGCCCTCCTGCTCTGCACATTTCATATGTATCTCTTAGTGCCCTGGGAAGTGTACATCACCGGATATTCCGCCATGATTCCAGTTTGAAGCGAGCGTATATGTTCCATACAAAGGGCATTAAAGTGTGCGAGACGTGAATTTAAATAGTATTTATTTACAGAGGTATATTATGTCACACTTCTCTAGTAAGTTTCGTCTGAGTGTGAAGACGCTGCGCAGTGCAAATCCGTGAATGAATGTTCCGAAGTGAAGTAAACTTCAACGGATTTCCCCTGCTTCCCTTGCGCGAGGACTGGAATTGAGGACCGCTGGGCTACATCATGTGTCATTCACCAGTGAGAAAACTTTATAGTACAGTTAGTAAAAGTACTACAATACCATGATTGTCTGCCGTTCTCGCTCTGTCTGCACAGCGTGCGGGAACGTGCTGATGACGTATCCTGTCTGCGCGAACAGAGTGCGCAGCGGTATGCAAATACATATCGTCACCTTGGAATTATAAGGTTCTATCTGCGTTCTGAGCAGTTTTGAGATATTGAGCTTCAAAGTTTTTGCATTCCATATAGCAAAAATTATATGGGGAACAAGTTTCTTTAAAACATGAAAATGACTGGGACCTTAAATGTATTCTAAATGTACAATATCAAAATCCTCTCAAATTTGTAAATGGGGATTTCTGGAATGGGTCAAATGCAGATAGAACCTTCTAATTCTAAAATAACACTTTTCGCTTGGAATTATAAGGTTCTATCTGGAAAAAAATTAATTGAAGCAATGTTTTTCAAGAAACACAGAGTTTACTTATAATTTGTTTTAAAACATAAAATTAGTGTTGTAACAATGTGTTGTCATGCATGAGAAAGTTAAATTTAATGTTTTTTGACACTTATTTCAGATTTTAAATGAATATTTTTTTCTTGTTCATGTTAAGCATAAAAGGCAGTGCTAAATATTTTGTCCAGTGCAGATGTTAAATTTAGACAGGAATATGGTGGGTGATTTAACATTATTGCAGGAACCATTGAAGTTTAAGTTTCCTTTTATTTAGACAGAAAGCAGCTACTGTAATACATCTGACCAGGACTTTATTCCACAGAAAGTGGGACAGGTAAAATGGCCTTCTCTCTAGACATCAGTATGGCTGAAATAACATGCTAAAGTTTATTGTTGTAATTAAGACCCAATCAATTAAATTGTTGACGTTTTGACTTTTAAGGCTTAATACTGTAAAATTTAAGACCTTTTAAGACCAAAAAACTGCAAGAAAACAGACAATGCTTCAGCAAAGGTGTTTAACAAAGTTTAATAAACATTGAAAAATGTTTCACTGACTATATATAATTAAAAATAGTTAACATTTAAAATATTTAATTTACTTCAACTATGCAACAACTCAGGTTTTACAAACAATGTCAAATTTAACATTTCATCTCACTTAATGTAGTATACACTTTAATCCAGTGTGCCATAGCGTAGCGCTTGTCTCCGGCGGCATGACAAAGAAAGCTGATCCTGATTGGTCCTCGTGTGTACATTCGAAGTGCTGATTGGCTCACGCAGATGGAACCTTATAAAACCAAGTTAGAGTTCGATTTTGTAGATAGAACCTTTTTGTTTTCTAAAAAAAAGTCCCAAAATGTACACAACTTAAGAAAGAAACATCACAATGTAAATAAGTTGTCACCAGAATATGACTATGTGAATAACTCAGTTTTGACAAAAATGTCAGATAGAACCTTATAATTCCAAGGTGACGATATGTTGACAGGCAGGTAGGAAAGCCAATTAAAATGCTCGGACCGAGCATTTTGATTGGACGAACATTTCTTAGTCCTACGCCTTCCACAGAATATATAAATACAGATAAATGCATTTAGACCACTTAACTTAATGATTACTATCATGATGTGAAGAGACTTTCAACAAGCATAACAAAAAAAATTCTGAAGACCTATTGCACCTTTTAATGTATGCATCACCTTTTGTGTCTTAAATTTAATCAATAAATTTAAATAGTAGGACACTATAGGGTTGTTACCAATCAAATGAAATCAGTATCAACAAAATTTATGTTTGCAATGCAGAGGTGGCACAGAATCTGCATCTAAATTGGCATTTAGGGTGCGTTCACACTTGACATGTTTGGTTCGATTAAAACAAACCCTGGTGCTATTGCTCTGTTAGTGTGGTTCATTTGAGCATGTGTGAACACTGCCATCCGAACCCTGGTGCGCACCAAACAAGCAGACCAAGTCCGCTGAAAAGATGGGTCTCGGTCCGCTTCCAAACAAACTCTGGTGCGGTTCGAATGATATATGAATGCAACAAGGACCAAATACTTCTAAACTAACCAAAAACAGGAAGTAATGACAAGATGCGATGCTATGCGACATGATTTGACGATGCGGTGTAGCAAAAACAAAATGAGCAGAGGGCAAATGTGGAGCAACGATGAGGTAAAGTGCCTTTTATGAGCTCCTTGTGAGTTTGCAGGTGGTGAAAATAAAATTATATGTACACGCAAGAATGAGCGCGCTTAGTTCAGCAGACGCCATTATGTGTGTTCGACTTAAAGAGGCGCTGAGCAGACCGATCGTTTAATGCTTTGATATACACCCGCAGCACCGCTTAAGGTCTAACGCACCTTTTGTTTGGGGTGTTCGGTGAGTTCCATCACGATATATACGTCATTCAAGCTGACCAATCAGGTTGTGAAC
>NW_015505715.1:534607-542136 GCF_001515645.1 Sinocyclocheilus grahami | reverse complement strand
TTTTTTTTTTTTTTTTTAGCCAGTGCACAGTTTTGAAAAGTACAAAATCCCACGGCACACCACTAAGCACTGAAATATAACAAAATTGCATAAACATGCATTGCTTAAAATATAATATCCAGTTTTAATATGCCATTTAAAATAGTACTCACATTTAATGTGAAACTTGAGCTTATGTCAGGTATGAACACTAGGTCATAGGTAGCGTTATGTTGTTGGTGATGACAAAACAAAAAATTTACATAGGCCTATCGTCGCTGTCGGGCAGAAACATTGTATCTCCAAAACCACTACCACTTTCAGGAAATGTAAAAACAAAACAATTTAGTTTTTTAAATAATTAAACCGTCGTCAGAGTTGATATTGTGGCTTTTGACCAGCGAATTATGGTGTTTTGTCCATCATTAGAACGGCCGCGTCTGAGGCAGTGAGTGCATCGCATTACGTTTTCATGAACTTGCAGGTTATAAAGTTTATTGTAGTTATATGGCCGCTCAGTTTTTTGTTGTTGAATACATTTGGCCAAAATGTCATGACATGAAAGATGAAGTGCAATGCACCGGACATATAAACAATAACGATAATTAAACGATATTTTGCTGAGCATGTTATTGTGCTGGTACTAAACTGGCAAGTTTAGGACTGCCGTGAACAGCTGACTCCCAGAGCTTTTAATATTCTTCATATTCTGTGCGGTGATTAGTTTGCAAGAGTAACAGAAATGAACTTTTCCAGTAAGATTGAATTGATTTTTACCTTTTTGGGCATTTTTTACTTTATAAGGCCAATTTTTTTTCTAACCTAATTAAAGGTGCAGTAGGAGATCTTGGAAAATGCTAACTTTAGCCTGATACCACTGAAAGCAAACGTCCCACCCTCCCTGCAATCGCCGTCCAAGGCCATGCCCCCTGAACCCATTTACGCTCACAGACCAGAACACCAGAGACAACATTACAATAGGCTACATCAGCGGTTCCCAATTCCAATCCTTGCGCCCTCCTGCTCTGCACATTTCATATGTATCTCTTAGTGCCCTGGGAAGTGTACATCACCGGATATTCCGCCATGATTCCAGTTTGAAGCGAGCGTATATGTTCCATACAAAGGGCATTAAAGTGTGCGAGACGTGAATTTAAATAGTATTTATTTACAGAGGTATATTATGTCACACTTCTCTAGTAAGTTTCGTCTGAGTGTGAAGACGCTGCGCAGTGCAAATCCGTGAATGAATGTTCCGAAGTGAAGTAAACTTCAACGGATTTCCCCTGCTTCCCTTGCGCGAGGACTGGAATTGAGGACCGCTGGGCTACATCATGTGTCATTCACCAGTGAGAAAACTTTATAGTACAGTTAGTAAAAGTACTACAATACCATGATTGTCTGCCGTTCTCGCTCTGTCTGCACAGCGTGCGGGAACGTGCTGATGACGTATCCTGTCTGCGCGAACAGAGTGCGCAGCGGTATGCAAATACATATCGTCACCTTGGAATTATAAGGTTCTATCTGCGTTCTGAGCAGTTTTGAGATATTGAGCTTCAAAGTTTTTGCATTCCATATAGCAAAAATTATATGGGGAACAAGTTTCTTTAAAACATGAAAATGACTGGGACCTTAAATGTATTCTAAATGTACAATATCAAAATCCTCTCAAATTTGTAAATGGGGATTTCTGGAATGGGTCAAATGCAGATAGAACCTTCTAATTCTAAAATAACACTTTTCGCTTGGAATTATAAGGTTCTATCTGGAAAAAAATTAATTGAAGCAATGTTTTTCAAGAAACACAGAGTTTACTTATAATTTGTTTTAAAACATAAAATTAGTGTTGTAACAATGTGTTGTCATGCATGAGAAAGTTAAATTTAATGTTTTTTGACACTTTTTTAAATGATTAAATGAATATTTTTTTCTTGTTCATGTTAAGCATAAAAGGCAGTGCTAAATATTTTGTCCAGTGCAGATTAGACAGGAAGACAGGAATATGGTGGGTGATTTAACATTATTGCAGGAACCATTGAAGTTTAAGTTTCCTTTTATTTAGACAGAAAGCAGCTACTGTAATACATCTGACCAGGACTTTATTCCACAGAAAGTGGGACAGGTAAAATGGCCTTCTCTCTAGACATCAGTATGGCTGAAATAACATGCTAAAGTTTATTGTTGTAATTAAGACCCAATCAATTAAATTGTTGACGTTTTGACTTTTAAGGCTTAATACTGTAAAATTTAAGACCTTTTAAGACCAAAAAACTGCAAGAAAACAGACAATGCTTCAGCAAAGGTGTTTAACAAAGTTTAATAAACATTGAAAAATGTTTCACTGACTATATATAATTAAAAATAGTTAACATTTAAAATATTTAATTTACTTCAACTATGCAACAACTCAGGTTTTACAAACAATGTCAAATTTAACATTTCATCTCACTTAATGTAGTATACACTTTAATCCAGTGTGCCATAGCGTAGCGCTTGTCTCCGGCGGCATGACAAAGAAAGCTGATCCTGATTGGTCCTCGTGTGTACATTCGAAGTGCTGATTGGCTCACGCAGATGGAACCTTATAAAACCAAGTTAGAGTTCGATTTTGTAGATAGAACCTTTTTGTTTTCTAAAAAAAAGTCCCAAAATGTACACAACTTAAGAAAGAAACATCACAATGTAAATAAGTTGTCACCAGAATATGACTATGTGAATAACTCAGTTTTGACAAAAATGTCAGATAGAACCTTATAATTCCAAGGTGACGATATGTTGACAGGCAGGTAGGAAAGCCAATTAAAATGCTCGGACCGAGCATTTTGATTGGACGAACATTTCTTAGTCCTACGCCTTCCACAGAATATATAAATACAGATAAATGCATTTAGACCACTTAACTTAATGATTACTATCATGATGTGAAGAGACTTTCAACAAGCATAACAAAAAAAATTCTGAAGACCTATTGCACCTTTTAATGTATGCATCACCTTTTGTGTCTTAAATTTAATCAATAAATTTAAATAGTAGGACACTATAGGGTTGTTACCAATCAAATGAAATCAGTATCAACAAAATTTATGTTTGCAATGCAGAGGTGGCACAGAATCTGCATCTAAATTGGCATTTAGGGTGCGTTCACACTTGACATGTTTGGTTCGATTAAAACAAACCCTGGTGCTATTGCTCTGTTAGTGTGGTTCATTTGAGCATGTGTGAACACTGCCATCCGAACCCTGGTGCGCACCAAACAAGCAGACCAAGTCCGCTGAAAAGATGGGTCTCGGTCCGCTTCCAAACAAACTCTGGTGCGGTTCGAATGATATATGAATGCAACAAGGACCAAATACTTCTAAACTAACCAAAAACAGGAAGTAATGACAAGATGCGATGCTATGCGACATGATTTGACGATGCGGTGTAGCAAAAACAAAATGAGCAGAGGGCAAATGTGGAGCAACGATGAGGTAAAGTGCCTTTTATGAGCTCCTTGTGAGTTTGCAGGTGGTGAAAATAAAATTATATGTACACGCAAGAATGAGCGCGCTTAGTTCAGCAGACGCCATTATGTGTGTTCGACTTAAAGAGGCGCTGAGCAGACCGATCGTTTAATGCTTTGATATACACCCGCAGCACCGCTTAAGGTCTAACGCACCTTTTGTTTGGGGTGTTCGGTGAGTTCCATCACGATATATACGTCATTCAAGCTGACAATCAGGTTGTGAACGTATCACTATGCCTTTAGGTTTGGTGTATTTAGGTTCGCTGTCAAAAATGCCAATGTAAACGCTAAGCGGACCAGGACCAAGTGTATCATTTTCCTTTTTGGTCCAGACCAAATTAACCAAACGAACCGAACTACAAGTGTGAACACACCCTTATGGCGCTTTTCCACTGCACGGTACGGCTCGGTACGGTTCACTTTTTGGGGGTTTTCCACTGGGTACAGTACCTGGTATCTGGTCATTTTTTTTAGTACCACCTCGGTTGGGGTTCCAAGTGAACCGTACCGTTACCAAAACGTGACGTGTAAACTCTGCTGATCACTGATTGGCCGGAGAAAATCGTCACTACCTGCGTCACTGAACTTGCGACACAAACACAACAGAACCGCTAGATTTAAATCAGCACAGCCAGCGACGGATCGAACGCAACTGTTTTGAACGAGCGCACCTTTTTTTAACAACCAAAAAGTTTTGTTGTCTGTTGTGGAAGAACAGACGTTCCTCTCGTTGATAGCAGAGGAGTGGATCCAGCGAGAGCTTGATGGGGCGCCGCGGAATGAAATTTTTTTTAGAAGTCGTGGTAGCAGAGGCGGCGCAACTATAACAGCATGTGAATAATCCCACCCACTCTAAAGCGGTACTGAACTGCAGTGGAAACGCAAACCGAGCCGTGCCGAGCCGAGTTGTACCACGCAGTGGAAAAGAGCCACTAGATGCATTTGCACAGACTGTTTAATGCAGTGTGCTGCTTAGAGACGGAAAACATTTCTGCTGTGGCTTTGTTTGAAATTGTTTTTGTTGACGAAATAGAGAAAAAAGAACAGGAACTGTTGTCTAGGATGCTAGTGCCTCATTTCTAGGAACGTCAAAATGGTGTCAACTTAATTTCGTAGAATAGCCATTTCCACACTTGCTCAGAAACAAAGCAGAAGTGTACACCGGGTCACTGCTCAGTTATCTGAGCAAGGTGTGTGCGGGTATCTATAACACAGCGCTGCATTATTTATGTGCTAGCGCACACACCTGTGCATCTCTGCGGGTACATCGCATTCCTTCTATTGAAGCATCAATTGTACGCCGGTTTCCTTTCATTGTAGCAGATGTTTTGTTCTGCATGTGTTGTAACATAATCTGATCAGTTCTGTGTAGTGCCGTCGCCATAGCAACAGCCTCTCTTTTCCATAGAAATTATCAATTGTGGAACATTTTTACACGTTTATTGAAGTTGAAATGCTGTTACAGTAGCTGCATTCACCCTTAAGAAATAATGTGCAGGTTTTCTTCATGACATTGGCCAAATATTCATTAATCGCTGAACAACCCAAACCGTTCATGCTAAGTCAAATATATAGCATGTTATTGTAATCGTTTTGGGCATGAGTTGTGTCTCGAAGCACAAATGATTTACTACATTTTTTGTGTGTCAAGGTATGCTATAGAACTTGTTGGACGTGATAACCATCAGCAAGATAAAATCGTGTTTTGAAATCTGTTAAAGCACGTTGTGTGTGCCTAAAAAATAAAGCAGGGAAAAGCAAATTATGATTAGCAAATGAAATTTGTAACCCATCTTCTGAAACAAGAAGCTCTCACAATGTTTTTCCATGTAGGTGTGTGGTTCAAATTGTGTTGACCTGTATTCTGGTTGGTATAGTTGTTAATAATATGAAAGGATGAATAAGGTTTTTTGTTGTTGGTTGAATTGTTTGTGTGTGTGTGTGTGTGTGTGTGTGTGTGTGTGTGTCCTTCGTGGATTGAACAGATGTAAGCATAGCCACACAGGTTTGTGCTGTTTTCATCAGCGCTTCTGCACAATTGACCATGTGAGTGAAACATTTACAACTCTTAATAGCGATATCCATGGTTGTTCAAACCGGTGTTAATTTTGACAGCAAATATTTATTTAGTTTTAGTCATAGTTTTTTGATGAAAATGCCATTTGGATTTAGTCATATTTTAGTCATCTGAATTGTTTTGATTACAGTAGATTTAGTCGACTAAAATCTAATGGGTTTAGTTAGTGTAATGCATTTAAGCATTTCGGATCGGATAATTTTTCTGAAAAATTCTGAAAGCTTATTTGAAGTACTATACCACAGCAAAAACTGTAAATCTTAACTAATGAAGTAATAAAACAAGAACAATTATACAAATTAGATGAATACAACATAACACAGTTACAAATAAAGTCAGTAACCCTAGTATTCGGGTGCAGAAATGTAATAAATAAGTGTAAAATAACACAATAGTGCTCACCGCACAATTTAAATACAGATTAATCTTTGTTAAAGCTGTGGTGTTATTTGTTTAGCAGACAGAAACAGGTATTTATTGGCTGCTGGCCTCTCGTATTCACCGTGCAGCCCAGCCTGCCCTCCTGTACCTGGTGCCCTTCACCCTGCTGCCTCTGCTCACCATGGCCTACCTGAAGGTGTGTCTGTTTGCACCAACACCAGAATCTCCACAGGGATGCTAGTGCCTCATTTCTAGGAACGTCAAAATGGTGTCAACTTAATTTCGTAGAATCGCCATTTCCACACTTGCTCAGAAACAAAGCAGAAGTGTACACCGGGTCACTGCTCAGTTATCTGAGCAAGGTGTGTGCGGGTATCCATAACACAGCGCTGCATTATTTATGTGCTAGCGCACACACCTGTGCATCTCTGCGGGTACATCGCATTCCTTCTATTGAAGCATCAATTGTATGCCGGTTTCCTTTCATTGTAGCAGATGTTTTGTTCTGCATGTGTTGTAACATAATCTGATCAGTTCTGTGTAGTGCCGTCGCCATAGCAACAGCCTCTCTTTTCCATAAAAATTATCAATTGTGGAACATTTTTACACGTTTATTGAAGTTGAAATGCTGTTACAGTAGCTGCATTCACCCTTAAGAAATAATGTGCAGGTTTTCTTCATGACATTGGCCAAATATTCATTAATCGCTGAACAACCCAAACCGTTCATGCTAAGTCAAATATATAGCATGTTATTGTAATCGTTTTGGGCATGAGTTGTGTCTCGAAGCACAAATGATTTACTAAATTTTTTGTGTGTCAAGGTATGCTATAGAACTTGTTGGACGTGATAACCATCAGCAAGATAAAATCGTGTTTTGAAATCTGTTAAAGCACGTTGTGTGTGCCTAAAAAATAAAGCAGGGAAAAGCAAATTATGATTAGCAAATGAAATTTGTAACCCATCTTCTGAAACAAGAAGCTCTCACAATGTTTTTCCATGTAGGTGTGTGGTTCAAATTGTGTTGACCTGTATTCTGGTTGGTATAGTTGTTAATAATATGAAAGGATGAATAAGGTTTTTTGTTGTTGGTTGAATTGGTGTGTGTGTGTGTGTGTGTGTGTGTGTGTGTGACCTTCGTGGATTGAACAGATGTAAGCATAGCCACACAGGTTTGTGCTGTTTTCATCAGCGCTTCTGCACAATTGACCATGTGAGTGAAACATTTACAACTCTTAATAGCGATATCCATGGTTGTTCAAACCGGTGTTAATTTTGACAGCAAATTTTTATTTAGTTTTAGTCATAGTTTTTTGATGAAAATGCCATTTGGATTTAGTCATATTTTAGTCATCTGAATTGTTTTGATTACAGTAGATTTAGTCGACTAAAATCTAATGGGTTTAGTTAGTGTAATGCATTTAAGCATTTCGGATCGGATAATTTTTCTGAAAAATTCTGAAAGCTTATTTGAAGTACTATACCACAGCAAAAACTGTAAATCTTAACTAATGAAGTAATAAAACAAGAACAATTATACAAATTAGATGAATACAACATAACACAGTTACAAATAAAGTCAGTAAC
>NW_015505715.1:529643-533925 GCF_001515645.1 Sinocyclocheilus grahami | reverse complement strand
ATAAACTTTCACTCTATGATGGTTAAACTTAACAGTTAATCTGCGAATCACATGCATGTCTTCTGTAAAGGACACCAGGACAAACGGCATGTTAATCAGGCATTTTGGGGAGACACAACAGGGAAAGTCAATAGTAGTGTTGTTAACCATTTATACATGTTAACCATTGTCAAACAATGTTAACCATTTGTACATTCTCTAACACGCATATTTTAGATTCACAATTCATTTAAAAGCCTCTGGTGTGTAAAAATAGTAAATATCATCATGTCCTCCTGTTTTTTTTTACCCTAATAGAAGTTATAGGAGCATTAAATAGTTAATAAAGAAACTTCATTCTAATGCTCATTATATTAGCGTTAGCCGCGTTGATGCTAACGATTAACTACTCTTATAACAGCGTTCATTTCAATCCGACATTCAAATTAAAATATTGAATAATATTCATAACAGAAGCGGTGTTTTCCACATACTTAGTCTATTTGTGGTGGCATATATATCCAAATTCCTTCTCTGCCAGCAGGAGGCGCTTGTAGAGCAGGAGAGATAGAGGTTTCCCCGATAACGGCTGTAATCAAATAAGCGCTCAGCTCACAAACTGCTCAAGCATTACAGGCAAGACTGATCATTTTCTGAAGACAGTCGGTTTACTTCAGAAATACAGTGATATAAAAACACCCGCTAGTAGTGTTGTTAACCATTTATACATGTTAACCATTGTCAAACAATGTTAACCATTTGTACATTCTCTAACACGCATATTTTAGATTCACAATTCATTTAAAAGCCTCTGGTGTGTAAAAATAGTAAATATCATCATGTCCTCCTGTTTTTTTTTTTACCCTAATAGAAGTTATAGGAGCATTAAATAGTTAATAAAGAAACTTCATTCTAATGCTCATTATATTAGCGTTAGCCGCGTTGATGCTAACGATTAACTACTCTTATAACAGCGTTCATTTCAATCCGACATTCAAATTAAAATATTGAATAATATTCATAACAGAAGCGGTGTTTTCCACATACTTAGTCTATTTCTGGTGGCATATATATCCAAATTCCTTCTCTGCCAGCAGGAGGCGCGTGTAGAGCAGGAGAGATAGAGGTTTCCCCGATAACGGCTGTAATCAAATAAGCGCTCAGCTCACAAACTGCTCAAGCATTACAGGCAAGACTGATATGTCTTTAAAGTGTTTTGTTTGGTGTGTTTCCTCGTTTTGATGTCGCCACGTCTCAGTGCTTTTATGAAGAGAGCGTGTCTGCGCACCTTTCAGATAGCGCATCAAGGAATACAGTGATATAAAAACACCCGCACCGGGTTTCGACTTTAACACGTGCAGTGCTCATGTTTATTCAACAAAGTCGAAGCCTTTTTTTTTTTTATCTATTTGTGGCGGGCAGTTTTGATATTGTGGCGGGTAGCCACAAATAAATCAATGTATGGGAAACGCTGATCTAAATATAAAAAATTTAAATGAAACTTACCTGCTTGAACTCTTTCATTTGATCTGGGTGTCTTTAAAGTGTTTTGTTTGGTGTGTTTCCTCGTTTTGATGTCGCCACGTCTCAGTGCTTTTATGAAGAGAGCGTGTCTGCGCACCTTTCAGATAGCGCATCAAGGACCGGGTTGACCGGGTACTCTGTACCACCGGTACTTAAAAAAAAAAAAAAAAAAAAAAAAAAAAAACGTACTGTAACGTTTTCTTTTTTTGGTACCGAGGTACTGGGTCTTTTGACAACACTAGTCAATAGTGAAAGAAATTATAGATCAACATTCCTATGAAATATGAGATATTCTTATGAAACTGTTGCAAAGTTATTACTCCCATTATTACACTTCTTTTTCATTATGGTTTGCCCCAAGAATACATTAATATGTAAATTAGATAATATAGAATGGGAATACCAATTTATGGACATTTTACGCACATATTCTATAAAGTACAGTAGTATATCAAATCATTCTGTACAACACATTATATAATTTTAACTTATAATTTTCATAACATATTTGAGAATCATCTTTGTGCAAAGTTTAGCTTAAAAATAGCCTGAAACCTAAAAACTGATTAGTGAATGGAAAAAAAATCGTTTTTGCCTATACATGCCTTTATAATTTTTTTAAATAACTTAGTCCTGGCGTCCTCTACAACCAATGTAATGACATAAAAAAAAATACACAACTTTTTTTTCTGGTTCTCAGGAGGATATGATAAGACTAGCTGTCAAACCTGTGGCGTGACCGATGAAAGTGTGCTGAGTGAAATGTCACAATTATCTGTAACTTCCTGTAATGCAGCTGCAGACCACTGACATTTTCTGTAATAATCTGTGACTATCTCATATTCTTGAGCTCTGATATGTGTGAACATTAATGCTTCAAATGTTAATGTTAACTAATGGGTCAAATGAGTGTGCAGGATTGATGAGCACTGGGACATTGTGTTTTTATCACATGCATCAGTCTGTTCACATAGACAATATAATTAAACTATGCATTTTATTCATCATACCAAACACATTTCAGAGCTGATATATCATAGATGGGAAATTATATTTTTATTAACTTATTTATAATAAAATATATTACTTATATTAACTTGGTATATACTAGATATTTACAAGCAAGATAAAATAAAAAATGAGTAACATCTGATTAAACGTTATTATTAATAATAATATTGTTGGTAGATTTTTATTCTATTTGTACTTGAACATTATTGTTTTTTCTTATAGATTTTTGTTGTATAAGTCTATTTAGTTTTATTTAAATAATTTGTGTATGTGTACATCAAAAGTAATTACTGACCCAAATTTTTTTTATATTTTTTTTTAATGAATTGTAGTAGCCTATATTAAGGTGTGTGTGTGCACACAAAACATGTAAATAACACTTAGATTATGCAAATGAATGAACAGCAGTGGAAAATTGTAAGTTAAAAAAAAGGATAAAATAATATTTAATATTTTTTTTATATATATATATATATATATATATATATAAACTCATTGACCATCACTCGCTCTTGGTATGAATTGGTGGTTATTCTGTCTGTGTCTGGTGCTCCACAGGGGGACCTACGGCGCATGTGGTCCGAGCCCTTCCACACCAAGTCCAGCAGCTCCCGCTTCCTGGAGGTATGATACATCTCTGACCAGCACAAGTTCCCACCAACCCTCCCACCCGACCCACCGGAGAAAGAGAGAGAGGTCTGAAGAGAGGAACAGCACTCGTCTTCTCATCGTCCCTCATTCCCGTTGTCATCCTCCAGCCAGTGGATGAACAGCTGTACGCCGACTTCACTGCCAGATGGATTCATGCGCTCCTCACGTCTCCAATCATACATGTTTTTTTCCTCTACCTCTTTTCTTTCTCAGCTCCATTCCACCTTTATCATGCCACCTTTCCTTCTCTCTCTCTCTCTTCCTTCCATCCCATCATCCCTTTCCTGTTCCACCGGACTCAGCCACACGTTACCGAATCACTCGTTGTCTGCACGTGAACCGGAGCCCCTTTGAGCTCCAAGTGTGTTTCCATTTGTACCGTTTGGCACCATTATGGATTTACAGACTGAGATTTGTTTATTATTTACTGCTCTAAATGAACTGTGAATGAGGAACGTAGATTCTGCCACAGCTTGGGATGTCGATGACCCTATAAGGGACCAACACACAGTAGAGGACAGCGTCGTTTTCCCCCTTCCTTCCTTCCTTCCTTCCCTCCTTCTCTCTTCCTCTTTCCCTTTCTGATAAAACCCAACCCGCATCCATCCTTCCCTCCTGCCCGCCTGTTTCCCTTTCTAACAACCCTTCCTTCGCAGAAACATGTATTTTATTTAGAAAGATTTTATTCTTGGCATATACAGAAATGATGCATTATCAATTGTGGGGGCGCACAGCTCTATGTATATATGTGTACACATGTATTAGGGGTTATCATGTCGAGGTGCAAGCGTGCGTGAGATCATGTGCAAACAAGAGCGAAGATGCATTTAAATAGGAACCGGCTTTCATTTCGTTACTTTTAGATCTCAAAATGCGCAAATGGGAAATGTTTTTATTCCTTTCCTTTTTCCGCTCATAAATTGGTCCGCATAGGTCACTTTTTTTTGCCTCTTCCATGAAACTCATCGCAGTGGGCTGTTCAACTCGGCCAGTGAAGACAAGGTTGTGTGTGATTTACATTTGTGTTTATGTATGAATGTAGGGCTCTGGATGGAGCGCTGAAGATGAGCTTTATCGTGCTAATGGGGGGGGGGGGGGGGGGGTAAGGGTCTCGTCA
>NW_015505715.1:528827-529048 GCF_001515645.1 Sinocyclocheilus grahami | reverse complement strand
GAGGGCGAGTGGGGGGGGGGCGGAGTGGTTAAGGATTGTACTAAGCTCAGTTATTTAAACAGGCTGAATTTTCCGCTAGTATTTCAAGCATTAGTTTTGTTTTTTTTGTAGTCATTCCTTCAACCCAATTGGCTCTGTAATGATGAAACTGAAATTGAGGTGAAGTTGAGGGGGGGGGGGGGGGTTTTGCGGACCCTGTCTGTGGAGGTTTGTTTTTTTTT
>NW_015505715.1:493111-528712 GCF_001515645.1 Sinocyclocheilus grahami | reverse complement strand
TTTGCTGACTCAGTCTGTTGAGGTTTGCTTTTTTCTTTTCTTTTTTTTTTTTTTTACCTGTTGTTACCTGTTTTTTAATTTGTTAGTCGTCTGGCCTTGCATGTCAATTGTACAGTGTGTCGTTCTTCAAAGCTGCGTTTCCAGGGCAACCGCGCTAGTGCGACACTCTGAGACGCAGACACGGGGTCGTGGACGAAGAGTCGCACAAGAGAATTCATAAAACGGAGAGGAGGCAACGAGACCGGACTGCTCTGACCCCCGCGGCCGGCCTGGACCTCGCGCAAACATTGGCACTGCGTTGCCTGAATATTCAGTATGAACGTTTGCTTGGCAGTGGGACACGGTTAACCTGAGCATTACCGACATCGTTTTACCCAAAAACCACCTCACTGTCCCTCTGCCACCCTTACAGACATGACATAAAAAAAGAACAATATAAATGACGATCATGATGACTGCATTGAAAGTAAGCTCAAATGTTCTTTTGTTTTTAATGGAAGATTGTGTTTTTTGTTTTATCACATTGTTTGTATTTTTTTTTTCATCCACTTTCCCCCTAATGGTATTGATTTTCGTTTTGTACTTCGATCTTTTATTTCTCCTCCATCCTCCTCCCTGCCTACAGAGGGCGCTAAGCGCTGTTGGGCTAATCAACATTTACAGCCAAAAGGATTCTGTGTAAAAAACATTTTTGAATAAATTAAAAAGTGTAGTGAAATGTGGATCCAAATGAGCTGTACTGAAACCATTTCAGCTCTCATAACCTCCCCCTTTCTTCTCCTCAGTCAGGGTTCTGCTGTAAATAAACATGACTCTAACTGTATGCGCAAGTGGTCTGATTTCCGAGTGCAGCAGCGTGACATTCTCCTCATTATTAGTGCTGGATGCTGCTGCACTGTAAAACATCACTTGATCAGCAAGCATCGACAACTCACGGGTTTACATGAGCACGGCAGAATCAATGGAGCAAGTTAAACGGTTTTTCTGGAAGTTATGAAATTCTATTTTTTTTAAAGCCGGGTTAATGTAATTAAAGTCCAACTGACTTGCACGAATAAGTTGATTATACAAACGATTAAGGCGGGTTTCTTTTGTTTGTTTTTACAGTGAGTTATATTTATTCATGTTTTTGCTACTACCATTATTATTATCATTGCTATTATTATTGCTCATATTTGCAGGTTCCATGTTTCCGACATAAAATGTTAAATATTGAAATGTGGCAACATGTAACCGGAGGATGCTACAGAGATGAGTAAATGTTATGCGTGCTGAAACTGGTTTGAGGTGAGCGTTAACATGCCAAGCTTACAGATGTTAAGGTTTTGCCTCCTAAAAAAAATCCTCAATATCGCAAATATGTTAAAGGCTCAGTAAGATGAGAGAACTCATCCTCTTAATTCTATTCATGTTCATTAAGACACTTGCTAATTGAATATTTGTATCCCGTTGGAAAATCTTGTAAACCGGTTTCTAGTTGAATACAAGCTGATCGTTAGTGGTATTTGTTTTTGGTCCAGTATGCCCTTCCAGCTAATTACTGAATTTTTAGGGCCGTCTAATGAGTTCATTATTATGTTGTAGACGTTGCTGTTTGAGTTCTAGTGGAAAGTCACACTTTTGATAATATGGTGTTCACTTTGCGACCACAAGGTGGCGCTGTAACCTCGCTGCAGCTCACTCACAGCAACTGCATCCGTGCCTCTATTTCATGACTCTCTGGACATTCAGTTTTATTTAATAGTATTGCTATGATTAGAATGTGTAATAAAATAATTCTATTACGCTAAAAACCAAACGTAAATATGGAAGCTAGGCTATAACCGATACCTTTGTGTTTAGATTACAAGCTGTATAATTCGTAAATTAATACGGGAAATACGAATAAGTTGATTATACAAACGATTAAGGCGGGTTTCTTTTGTTTGTTTTTACAGTGAGTTATATTTATTCATGTTTTTGCTACTACCATTATTATTATCATTGCTATTATTATTGCTCATATTTGCAGGTTCCATGTTTCCGACATAAAATGTTAAATATTGAAATGTGGCAACATGTAACCGGAGGATGCTACAGAGATGAGTAAATGTTATGCGTGCTGAAACTGGTTTGAGGTGAGCGTTAACATGCCAAGCTTACAGATGTTAAGGTTTTGCCTCCTAAAAAAAATCCTCAATATCGCAAATATGTTAAAGGCTCAGTAAGATGAGAGAACTCATCCTCTTAATTCTATTCATGTTCATTAAGACACTTGCTAATTGAATATTTGTATCCCGTTGGAAAATCTTGTAAACCGGTTTCTAGTTGAATACAAGCTGATCGTTAGTGGTATTTGTTTTTGGTCCAGTATGCCCTTCCAGCTAATTACTGAATTTTTAGGGCCGTCTAATGAGTTCATTATTATGTTGTAGACGTTGCTGTTTGAGTTCTAGTGGAAAGTCACACTTTTGATAATATGGTGTTCACTTTGCGACCACAAGGTGGCGCTGTAACCTCGCTGCAGCTCACTCACAGCAACTGCATCCGTGCCTCTATTTCATGACTCTCTGGACATTCAGTTTTATTTAATAGTATTGCTATGATTAGAATGTGTAATAAAATAATTCTATTACGCTAAAAACCAAACGTAAATATGGAAGCTAGGCTATAACCGATACCTTTGTGTTTAGATTACAAGCTGTATAATTCGTAAATTAATACGGGAAATATCCTTCTAAATAATTAACCCCATAATTGCCTCTTCAACTGAGGTTGTGAGTCACATCTGGTGCAGAGGCACCACCACTGCACTAGACTTCCTCCCCGTTTAAGTTCTGGATGAGTCTGGCATTCTTCAGTCTCCGCCTTTTGGAGTTGCCTAAATTCTTCACCACTATGTTTTTACATTGGGGTTGGGTTAACCCTTTCATAGAATATATGAGTCTAAAATGTTTCAACGTTTTAAACAAGTACTTCTCTTATGTTCACACAAGCTGTTCGTGGAATATAATAAAAGAAAGTTTGACATTTATTTCTCAGCATTAATATTTCCTGAGGACAATTTTATAAGAACTGGTCAATGCTATTGTGTCAAATACGTAAAAAAAAATAAAAAAAAAGCATAAACGGCAAAGCACAGAATTTCAAATACCCTATATAGCCTACACAATGCATAGTTACTACGAGGGTTGATATTTTGATCATTTTTTTCAAAGCACATTTTACCGATTCCAAATCACATCAATCTTAATAACTACTGTTAATTTTGTATTTAATCATTTATAAGTAAAATATCATTGTTAACGTAGGCTGGAAGTGAAAAACGCCTTGTATTCAGGTGTGCATAATTAAGTAGGTTTTCTTTTACAGGTAAAATGGTACAAAAAAAGTAAGTTTTATCAATGTAAATATTACGTTTTATAGCAATGTCTTCACAGTTATGTTCATTAATGTTTTGTTTCATATTTGATACATCAAGCTTTTATGGCTCATATAGCATGATACAGGAGAATGTGGAGATCATAACTGAGAAATACCATAAATTGTATTAAAATATGCAATTTGTTGCATTTGTTTTATTACTAAAGCTTGCAATGTAATTTTAAGAGATTTTTGTTTAACAGTATAACTCGGTGGTTCCCAACCCTGGTCCTGGAGGCACCCCTACACTCTCCTTAATCAAACACACCTGATTCAGGTCATCAGCTCATTAGTAGAGACTCCAAGATTTGAAATTGGTGCGTCAGAGAAAAGAGACATGCAAAATGTGCAGTGTTGAGGTGCCTCCAGGACCAGGGTTGGGAACCACTGCTATAACAGAATTATACATAGAATGCATGTTAAAATCAGTTGACACTATATCTCCCAATATTATGTCTTAGTAAGATGAAATTAGTTTTTATTTATGTATTTATTTGAATCAAAGCTTTGTAGTTTTTATTGTGGGGGCAAAACATACAATGCAATACAATGATGATAGAGAGATTCCTCGAAAGCCTGATGTATTATATTTGATACTCACATTTTTACATGATTTACAGAATGATGTATCAAGTAACATAATCAACCTAAGTTGCTTCAGTCCAGTAAATGTTAATCTTGAAATACTATGCTAACAAACAATATAAAAGTTATTCTTACATTTACTTTATAAAAATCAGTCAAGTTTACAGCAAAAAATCATCTGTACCACAACCTGAAGATGGTTGTTTTTACAGTTATACTAAAATACCTTTTACTTACTAAACAAATATCAATCAGACAACAGAATGCATGTGTACAACAGGTTTATCAGCAAAGTTTTGCTCATGCTGATCATTTAGAAGCCTTAGATATTCATACATTAAATGTGAGACATTGTAGGGTTAATCTTCTGGCTTTGAAATTTCCGTCAGGGCATGGGGGTTGTGAGGGGGGTGATTAAGGGGGTCGTTAAGGTCAAGCAAGTGTTAGAGAGACGCTGCGGCTGTGGAATTTCTAGGGTCCACCCCTGTTCACGCATTGGCCAGAGCACCCAAAGGCCCTGCTGTCTGGATGGCTGTGCAGGATTCCACGGACGGTGTGGATTGTCGCATGCAATCTGTGGGGGAAAAAAATGGCTGAGCCACAGTACAAAGTTAACTGGATGGGGAGTGTGTTGAATGCAAAGAGCAGATGTTATTGACACACACTTATTCACTTATATAAACAGGCAAGTGTTACATTAAAGGAAAGGAAAGTCAATTGTTCCGTAATAAGAGCGGAAACTTTATTTGCTTCTAATGGTACAACTCACGTAAGTGGCGCACTTCATAAAACGGGTGTAGAGTTACTGAGCAGGACTGATGAAGGGCGGATGTAGGTGGATGCTTTAGGTTATCTTTAAAGTAACGTCCCTCAGGGCTTGTTTGAATAAGGTCTGCGTGCCCCTGTATGCGCTCCTCTAGCCCGGTGCCCTTTGACCCCTGTGTACATTCCGCATGTATTCTGTGAAATGAAGTGAGGAATTCCTCTGAAGTTTAGTTCATGGATTGGAGGAGCTACTGAGGAACTCATGGGTTGGCAAGTACTTTGGACCTCTGGCTCTCACAGAGCGCGCCGGCAGTGCTAAAAAATTATGTTAGAAGCAGAATACATTTGTTAGTAGTTGATGAAAATGTGTATTTTAGGTTGTTTAACTGGTTATTTCAAAAGTTGGAGTAGCATTTCAGTAGGCTACTAAACAGACAAAATCACAATTCTAAGTATTCTTGGATGGCTGGAACATTAGATGGAATTAAAAATATGACTTTTAGCATTTGGAACTTTATAAAGGTTATTTACTGGCATTTATGGTTCAATGAAGATCTTTTAACATCCATGGAACTTTTCCAATCCACAAAAGATTCTTTAAAGTGGAAAAGGGTTCTTTAAGTTAGTAAAAATGTTCTTCACAATAAGGAGAAAACGGTTGTTTTATGAACTGTTCACTGAAAGGTTCTTTGGGGAAGCAAAACATTTTTTTCTATGGCATCACCGTGAAACCCCCCCCTTTTAGAACATTTCTTTTGTCATATTATATATATATATACTTTTTTTATAATTCTTATTTGTATAATTATTTTTATATTAAATACAAATATTCCAGGCATACATTATAATAACCCAACTTATATAATTGACACTGCACAGTCATTTAAAATTAACTAGTTAAGGTAAAAGAGTGATTAAAAATCATGACAAAAATGAAAGAAATTTTATAATTTAAGATTTATTAACTTGACAATTGTAATGCACTACCATTCAAAACTTTAGGGTCAATAAGCTTTTAAAAAACACCAGTTAATACTTTATTCAGCGAGGGTTAATTAAATTGATCAAAAGGGACAGTAAAGATATTTATAATGTAACAAAATATTACTATTTTTTATTTCAAATAAATGCTGTTCCTTTCAGTTTTCTATTCATCAAAGAATCCCGAAAAAAGATAAACATTTGCACAAAAGTGATTAACAATATTTCTTTTAAATATGATATATTTTTAAATCTAATAATAATAAATATTTTTGAAAAGCATATCAGCATATTAGAATGATTTCTGAAGGATCATGTGACACATAAATACCTGACAATATTACCGTTTTTACTGCATTTCTGATCAAATAAATGAACCTTTGCCGAGTATGAGACTTCTTTCAAAAACATAAAAAAATCTTACAGATGCACAGAAACAGAAAAAAAAAGAATGAGCAAAATGCGGTTTAAAATCTTTTAGATGGAGTTTAGCATGTCACATGTCAGGACATGTCAACTTCCCAAAACAATTCCATGTTAAGTAAATAGGGGGGGGGAAGGGGGAAGTCGTGGCCTAATGGTTAGAGTCGGACTCATAACCCAAAGGTTGTGGGTTCGAGTCTCGTACCGGCAGGGATTGTAGGTGGGGGGAGTGAATGTACAGCGCTCTCTCCCACCTTCAATACCACGACTGAGGTGCCCTTGAGCAAGGCACCAAACCCCCAACTGCTCCCCGGGTACCGCAGCAAAAAATGGCTGCCCACTGTTCCGGGGGTGTGTTCACAGTCTGTGTGTTCACAGTGTGTGTGTGCACTTTGGATGGGTAAATGCAGAGCATGGTGGGTCACCATACTTGGCCACATGTCACGTCACTTTCAAATACATTTAGATTACTAAAGACCTTGTACACTCCAGGTTGACTCTTCGTGAAATAATAAATAAATGTTGTTCCCTTATGCTTTCTTAATTCCATCTAATTCTACTAGTTTATAATTGCATTGAGTTTGTGCCCTCACAATTCCTTGTCAGTTTAGTACTGGAATGTAAGCCAACCAAAAGGCTTTAGGAATTAAGGATGGGGTGTGAAGGTATTGTATGAAGGCAAAATGACTAATGGTCCTTGTCGTGAGCGTTCACACCCCGAGCATGAAGAAGCTCAGAATGCGGTTGGAATCCCCTACAGAACCGCTGTGGTGTTTGGTGAACTCCTCACCCTGCTCCGGACCACCACCCACACAGCTGGAATGCTGGGCATGCGCTCAAAGGGTAGCGACACATCTTAAGGCAAAACAGGGGGGAGGAAAGTGCTGGTAAACTGGAGGTCTCAACTAGTGGTGAATTTCAAAGGGATTCGCATCCCGTCCGTGTCACCACCCACTGTGACAGCGATAGAAGAAGCTCATCCATTAACCTTCTGTTCGGCTCGGGGAAGTTATCAATGACCGTCTATCAGCGCTGATCCATGAGGGAGAGAGGCATGGGATGGAGAAGAAGAGGGTAGGCAGGGAAAGGTTAAAGGGCAGAAGAAGAGGGGAGGAATATTTTTGGAGGAAGGGAATTGGGGGAAAGAAAGAACAATAACAAAACTCTACCTCCCATGTTGGAATGGTTTCCTGTTCTCGGTCGGAAACACCGTTCAGGTCTGACTGCTGGAGATCAAACAGGAAGCATTTGAAAAGAATGAAAAAACTGACATTAAATAATTGTGTTTGTCAGATTTAACGACGGAAACGTAACAGTTTCGGTTAACAACCTTTTTTAACATTTTGTGTGACTTTTAAAATGTGTTTCAGTTTGTTCTTCAGTGACATCTGAATGAGCTCAACTAAACTCAGAATGATGTATCAGAGCATAACATGTAGACAAATTATCATCTAAATGAACTGGTTTTATTTAAGTCAAAAATATGACTTAACGTCGCTGAATCAGCCTAAATAGATTCATCTCTACCAATAAAACTGATTTCATGGGTTAAATCAGTAGATAGTTTATGAACTAGCAAGAATGAAACCCTAAAACCCTGAAAATGATATTTTAAATACTGAAATCCCAACTCCCTTCTCACATCTCATCTTTATATTTTTGATGTATTTATTAAATCAAAACCCTGAAGAGACACGTGACACCATCCCAAATGGAAAATTACAGTTTGACTCCAGAGGAATGTAAAATAGCTTCTCTACCAAAGGAACTCTTTTTAAAACTGTGTTATTTAATTAGAAATGTCTGTATTTACTCTTTTTATTTGAAGCAGTGTAGTTACATGTGTATTGTTTCATGTAGATTTGATTCCGTCCTTTCTGTGTAAATCTGTTTTTCTGTTACAAAGTTAACTTTACCATTTTCCTAGATTCATAAATAATTATTACTATAATTATTATACATTTAAACTCCAAAAACCTGAAAAGCCTGTCTTTCGTACTGTGAAATCAGAGGTGACATGATGACACAGATGACATACAATTAGATCTGTACAATTGAATTGAAACACACATTTCTAAATCCTTCCAGAGAATTACGTCAGCTGTAATTTCGTTGTTAATTCTCAGAATGCTTAACATAACAGGCACAAGTTTATTAAAGCATTTTAGAAACACCTACACAGTTTTCCTATTCTTTGTGTTTTATTGTGTTAACTTGATTATGTTTTCAAACACGTTGTTATTCAATACAAATATAAGGCAAAGAAAAATACTAATATTTTGATCAAAACTTGATTCTTGAATTAGAAGGATTTATTTTTCCAAAATAACTGCACATACAAAATGCATTTCCCCTGACCTTCTTACTTTTAAAAAAACACTTTTACAGTTACGTAACGTAATGTATATATAGATGTATATATGTTTTCATTAATGTAGAGTGGTAAAATGTTACATTTTCTCTGTGAATATATGCTACTATTAAAAACGAAGCTACAAGCATTACTGACTGTTGAGATTTTCTGTGCATGTTTTTAAGTTGCACATCAACCCTTGAACAGCGTGACATTACAACCTGATAACCTTTAAAGAGAATCCTACAGAACATACCAGAGCGAGTGTATATGAATTCAAATGATTTATAGAATGCAACATATGACAGCAGAAATTAGATATTAACGGTTTAAAATATGTTTATGATTTATTAATGTACAAATTTGGATAAAAACAAAAACTTGTCAAATTAGTACTAGATCTAGTACTACAAATTAGATTAGAAAATCCACTGATAATTTGTAACCTTTCAGGTGTGATAAAGCAAAGAAGCTAGGTGTATCTCTGGAGTCAGTTATGATTTTAATGGCCAACAGACAGACAGAGGCAGAACATCCTTTCTAGTTTTCCTCGCAGTCTGTTGAATGCATTGCCCACATCAAACACTTTTAACAGAGTAACCGCACAATCAGATCCCTTCAGATTGGGGGACAGTGAGAGGGAAGGGGGGGCTTTCTCACTAAACAATAGCATTATTTCAGCTCCCTTGGCCAAGAATGCCACATTTCACAGCCCACTACGCTCCTCCAGATGTCAATCAAAGCTCACTGGAGACTCAAGCGCCACCCAGAACCAGCCCTGCGGTGGCCCGACCCGAGGCCCATAATATGTGTATAAAGTCTTAGAAGAGAAAGGTGTATATTTCTCACCTGTTCAATTTTGAGTTCAAATGTACTTCTTTTTTTAGAGATCTGTGCTTTTTTGTTTTCGTAAAGTTTCAAATAAAAATGTACAGATATTAATGGATCATTTTTAAAACAGCCCCGTAGCCACATAAGCTTAAAGAAAAAAAAAATCTGCATGTGAATAAAGATGCTCCTCACCTTTTCTAAATAGACACATTTCAAAATGAATTTGATTTCTGATCACAGTTATAGCTGACACATATGAGCCCATGCATAAATGCATGTTTTCTTTTCATTTCATTTGAAATGCATTTTTTTTTCTCTTTTTGTTTCATTTAATGTAAAAAAAAAAATTTGTTACAAATCTAATTTTATAATGTTAATCATCAGTGTGCTCACTGGCATGTTTACATCATGTTTTAGCAGAAATCATTCATCAATAATACATCAAACAACTTAATAAAATATGAAATATTATGTCCCTCATGTGTTAGTTCTATCTGTGTGAGATGCTTTATTGTGCTTTGACATAGACATCATCTTTCAAATGTTAAAAGGAAATTAAACATCTGACTGTTTACATCATATTCACAGAAAATCAAGAGAGTCTGAACTTTCATTTAGTTCACAGCTCTGCGTAAAACACAGCATTCCAAACCCTCCTAAAGTATTGCGTTTTGCATTGAAACGGCTAATAATCAGTAGTATAGTATCATCCGGGATATGAGCGGACGCCGGTGATGATGGGGATTTTGTGAATGAGACGCACAGTGCGTCGCGTATTTGTTGTTCAATTAAAGTATGCAGCGGCGGTCTCGGATTTGCATCCAATCACAGCACGAGTCACAGCGCCGAGGAGCTGAGGATTCAACCAATGGCCGGTCGCACGGCAGAGACTAGCGCAGCAGCGGACCAATCAGCGCCGCGCATGCAAATGAGGCATTTGCTCCGGCTGGATCTGAATGTCAACTAGTCAAAGATGGAGTCTGCCGCTGGAAGGCCGAGAGGCCGCGCGGCTCGACGCTGGCGCGGTTGTTTCGCAGAGCCGCGCGGTAACATTTCAGCTACGCGCTCTCGCAAACGGAGAGTCGTGATGCATTTACCGTTTCAAAATAAAGGACCGAAGACGAAGGCGTCCAGGTTTTGCACCTTTAACTCAACTTTTCCTCTTCTCTCTCCCTCTGCATTTGTTTTCTCTGGCGGAGTGTCCCTCCCTTGGTTCGCTGCCATTCATGAATTTGGGGTTCACTGTGTGCTCTTCATGCTTTTGGGATGATTGAGTGGAAATGGCGGGAGCTGTAGGGCGTAAAGGAGAGTTTGGATGGAGGGCACCAATGCGCTCGCCTCATTTTCATGCGCATCAGGACCGTGCGCCGTCAAGCCCGGGGTACGAGATCTCTTCTGTAGTCTGCAGCGTTCATGTGCGCGAGGTTTGCTGTCTGAGAAACCCGAGAAGGCGAGATGCATTGCCAGTGTTTAACTGCACGCGCTGATAGTGTGAACGATTCTTAAACCGTGTGAATTAGAGGTAATGTAAACGCAGCACCGTTATTAACTCTACATTCGTTTGTCTGCTGAAGTTTAGCTGGGCTCGTGATGCTTTGCGTTTAATCCGAATCCAAACAAACACGCGAAAGTGGCGAGCGCGCTGAATTCGACTCAATTCCATTATTAACTCAATCAGAATGCCTCTAATGCGAATGTAAATGATTGTAGAATTCATTAGGTTTAGACCGTAATTCGGCAAGTTCATTATGATTGTCAACAAGTCTTTGAAAATGTGAATGTGAATGAAGCAAGCTGTTAAAGTGCTTTCTTACTTCTACAGCTCTCGCTAATGTAAATCAACGCGTTTACATGTGTTTTTGTTTAAAAAAAAATGGTATATAACGCCCAATAATTTCGTAGACCTCACAGGATTCCCACTGTCATGGAAAACCAGATATTAGGGAATTTCAAAAGTGATTTTCCAGACCTGGACATTTCTGTAGTCAATATAAGTTTTAATTATGCTCAGTTGTAAAAAGCTATTTCAAGGCAAAGGAATACTTGAATGTTTGTTTTTTTGTTTTTTTTTAATCCTAATTTGGACAATAAAAGGCTGGAAAAGTCATGGACAAATCATGGTAATTCACTCAGAAAGTGTGGGCACCATGAAGTACAATTGTCATTGGTGTTTTGTGCATAGCATAAAAGATTTGTTTCGATTTGACTTAATCTTACGTAACCATCAATGTCTCTCTTTCTTTCCTTTCCTTTCTTTTTTTTTTAAGCACGTTCCAGTTGTTTCAGGAATAGTTGTAACCGAGACTGTCAGAAGGCCTGGCATCAGAAAGTGAAGTTGGATCAGAGAAAATGTAGCTTTTTATTTAGTTGCATTATTAAAACTAAAACAAATTGTTTTCAAGCTCTAAAAATAGTTTTCATTGTAAAGCAGAGAGACTTGTTTTATTTTTAAATATTGTGGTTTTCATTTTTATTTTGCCATGCCTTCTTTTTAAATGTATTTAGCGGATATTGCCATCATTTAGTCACCGTTTGTAGACTAATTATTTGGTTGTGAGGAATACTGCTCAGAGTAAGCTGCTCTTTCCTTTGATGTGCATTAACTATATAAAGTCAAATATACACGAGTCTAAATGCAATGCATCTGATCAAATGTAATGAGGGGAAGGATTGTATGGTTATATTGACCATGTTTTGTCCATTGCCCTTTTTCTGTTGTACTACTGGCCAATCAGAAGAGCAGTGCAATATTAAAAGGGCATTGGCTGATAGAACAGAGCCCTCCACCTCCCTCTATTGCCTTCCCTTCTCACCCCTCACCTGCTTTGACGTTATTTAACATGCGGAGCCCTGGAAACCTGGAAAACCATGAAAGCTGACAAACCGTACAGACTTACTGCAAACTTTAAACAAACTTGCTTCAAATCAGTTTCAAGAAAGTATTATTTAGCTTTTATTATTATTATTGACTCACAACTTATTGTAAAATGCCCATATATGGCCATATAAAACAAGCAAGCATCTAAATAATAATTGTCAATATTGTATATATTTTGTTATTTTTAAATGGGAAATAATTCGAAAAAATATGGTAGCACTTTATTTTGCAATGTCCTTATTACACGTAACCTACTAACTAACTAACCCTAACAGTAAATTATGCATAATTACATGCAGTAACCCTAATATTAACCCTATAGTAAGTGCATGTTGTTAATTAATAATACTCAGTACCTAAATGTATAATTACTCTGTGACAAAGACACCTTAAATGTAGTGTAAACGGTATTATTAATATTGTTGATGTTGTATTAATATTATTGTTTTTAGTTGTTCTGCCTGCATTTTGATTTAACTGTGACTGCTCATTTATATAAAAAATGAACGGTGTAAATCATTTTTAAATGAATTATTATTAGTATTATTATTGTATTGTAATAATATTGTTGGTCATACTGTTTAAAGTTATACATTTCAATAAAAAATAATGATTTACAGCTGTCTATCTATCTATCTATATTGCAAAAGGCGTATGTAAATTATTATTTTTATTGAAAATAATTTGAAAAATATTTATTCGTTTTTTTAAATGTACATTCCTGCTGATAAGGTGGAAGATGCCAGTTAATATGAGTAGAGTTGAGGGCAAGCAGTCGGTGGTCAGAGAAGATGGCTGTCCCTCTGTCCACGTGCTGATGTGCTGAGGTCAGCTGCTCTGACGATGTTGCACTACTGTACCATCCATTCTAGCAGTGCAATAGTATTGTCATAGCATTTAGCCTCTGATATGCTCAACACTCACGGGACCCCTAGGAAACAAGTGGCGGATTGTCCCCTTACGTAGGTTAACCTCCATCTGTAACTGTTGTAACGCATGTGTTTGAGAAATAAAATCAGTTCTTTTTGGACTTCAAGCTGAGTTCAGGCCTCATTTGTTTCGGCGGCCTTGCCATTTCCCTCAGTTATCGCGCGAGGCTTCGATTGGAGCTAAAGGGCTGAATAAAGGTGCACGGGTCGGACCCTCCCTTGTCGCAGGTTAGCAGGGGGAAGGGAATGTTTTCAGTGGAATGCAGGGAGGCAAGTCCAGGGGTGGGGGATGGTCAGGAGAGGGGCCCAGGACTGCTAAACGTGTCTCTCGGCATTGCTGAGACAGTCCTTAACATAACTGCATGAATCAACCCTATAGGCTCGGAATCATCGGGCCTATATAAGCGGGGCGAGTCGCCACACAAGGTGAGGGTTTAGCACAGGAATTACAAGACTTCACCCTCAACACATTGGAATACAATTTTTATATTTTTTTTTAAAGGAAAAAAAACCTGTTTCATTCGTCATTATCACTGATCAAAACCTTCAGTGTCAAATCTTCTGTTGGAGAACCTAATTGTTTTCATTAGACACTTTCCAAGAATATGGTAGGCTACAAAATAGGGTCAGAAATTCTTTTTTTTCTCTCAAATCAAGTGTAAATGTTGATTATTAAACTTAAGTTTTACAATATACATTTTTATTTGGTCTGCTAAATGTCGGTTTGTAGGTAATGTCGGACTTGTGCTCCCATAATTTAAAGAAAAATATTAGTTGTATCATTTTTCTTTTGAATGGTTTTGCTTGACAAATGCCGTCAACACTAGTTTGAGGAAATCAGACATTTACTTCATGGCATGCTATGTAATGTTACTTCATTAGGAATGTTTTTCCATAATAGAATAATCAATCATACAGTAACAGGCTTGAATGCTAAATTGATTGATTTTTTTTTTTTTAGAAGATACAGGCTAGATTTTTTTTTATTAAAAGATTGTACTGTAATGAATTCATTGTCAAAATGCTGTTTGTTTTATGATGTTAGTGTTAGATTCAGTCATGAAGGTCAAGACAGGCCAAAATCACCATTCGAGTGGACCGCTATAGGTTAAAGTTAAGCAATAATAGTTTAAAATAGTTCTCACAACAAAATCACGTTCTGTGTTCGTGGAAAGGGTTTAAGTGTGATTCACACACAGGCCTCTGAATTTAAACTCTTCGTTTTGAATGTAAATAACACGCTATTCTCTGAGTTATATCGTAATTAATAACGCTTGATTTACACAGTAGGAGCAACCTGTTTCCATACCTTTACATTTATGATTATCATTGTAGGTATCGATATCTGTAGTAATAAATGTTGTTAATTTGGTAATTAATCATTTATAATGTTTACACTGTTCGCCAGGTTATCGCTCCTCGGGTTAAATTGGTTGAATCAATGGAAATGAAGACAAATTAGCGCGAGATCTGCTTGAGGAGAGTAGCGGGTTATTATAAACGAGCTGTTTAGTCTTTTATACAAAGTCAAAGTCAGTCATGATTTTCTAATTATGTTCTAACAGTAGCTGATTATGGTGAAAGGAAAGGTCGTCTTTGTCAGGTCGTGCGCACACTAGTCTTTGCCGCCATTTTACGGACAGCATAACGTACAGAGGTTTTCCTGAAGATGGCCGTTTGTTGATTAATTTACACGCCATAGATACAACTTTTTTTACTTGCATATTTAATCACCGAATTTGTCGATTTAATACAGTTCCTTATCTTTATACCGTTGATAAGCTGCAGGAACCGACTCTCGTTTAACTCATTACAACAGCAAATTAACTTTTACACATGTCTTAATAATAATTCATGAGTTCAATCAAATTAGAAATAAATGACGACTTCTAAAATATAGTGCTTTTAATTTTTTTTTTCAGTATGCTTATGAAAAATAGCTTGTAAATGCATAAATATAGGCTTATTTCTACTTAATTATTTGTCAATCCCTGCATTATTGTATGGGATTCTGTCACATGGGAGGAGATATTATAAACATATGCAAATAAACATCTGACTTCAAAATCCTGCAACCCAGTTCTTCAGTTTTCATGCATCCATGACTGACGGACAAAAGACTGGGTTACATTCTATCAAAGGTCTTAAATTAAATACACTGAATATAAAAGTTTTATAAAATGGTTAAATAAAGATTTTACACTTGCTTTACAAATAACAACACAAAAGCTGTTAACTTAAAGAACTTAACATCACAAAAAACTTGGCAAGTTCCTTTTAATCACAATTACCTGCCAGAATCATACTCAAGTTAAAGCTGATACTGCAAATCAACCACATAAATACACCGTTTAAAGGCAGGCTTGGAAAATGTTAACGTGAAACATATGCACACTCGATAAAAAGCTCATATTTAGAGCAGTAAAAAAAAAAGAAAGAACTCAGTCCTCATGTCTCTGTGGAGGTAGGTGGGTTATTTTGGGCACAATTATCTTCTTGTCCACAGTCACCGTCTTCACACTCACATTGCCGCTGTGTGGGAAAGATGTAATTATGTAAATCACTTTAATATTTAGAAAAGGAAAATAAAACCTCGATTTAAAACGGAAAACACGGGAGGACAATATTGTAACACTTGATGATTGGGTGTAATGCATTTTAGGAATACAACAAAATTAGGTCAAAATATATAACAGAATTATGAGAATGAAAAATGAAGTGATTGTGCCGTTCAAACCTTGATGCTGCTGGTTTTGAGCACGTGCTCTGACAGCTCTGTGATCTGCTCTTTAGTCTGAGACTCCACAGCGGCCTCATGTGGCAGCTGCAACATTCAGTCAAAATAAAGACATACAACACCAGCACCTGTTTCATGATATTTACTGATACTTGCATTTGAAATATCAAAATATTATTAAATATGAATATTTATAATAAGACAACAATGATATTCCAATATCGTTAGGCAGGACAGGCTTACCAGGACAAGAGGGGCTCTGAAGAGGTAGCTGAAGGGGTAGTTTAGGAGGTTGAGGCAGGTGGTAGAGTATATATCTGCATAGCGCAGTAACTGACTGGCAAAGAGGGTTTTTGTGGAACCACAGCGTAAAAGACTGCCCATTTTCCCATAGCACAGATCCATGCCGTACGTCACCATCTGAAACACAAATGAACAACTTTATTATAACAGTTCTAGTACTTTAGAGGTTCTTTGGTATAAACAAAATTCTGGATATTTTGCATGAAGAGCAAGAAGTTATGGTGCGTTCAAGTCATGTCGGATAAATCGTATTTACGAGTTGAACGCACATGAACGCCACCACAAAGTCGTTACGAGTGGGAAACTCGAAACTTTCTTTAAGCCCCGAGTTGGGGGCGTGTCAATGAGAAACATGGCGGAATCGATGGATGCAACGTCTGAAGTTGACGGTAAATTTTTGTTTAAATTGATAGTTAAGTTGTCCTATAAACTTAAATTGCTCATGTTCTTGTTACGCAGCTAGTTAATGAAATCCAAGTAAAAAAATGCTAGCATTTAGGTGAAAAACACACCTGATGCGAATTCTTTGCTCTTCATTTTCTATAAGCAGAGTTAACAGACCCTGTTGTATTTTCTTGTAATTTATTAAAAGAAGGTACACCGCCGACTAAACTGACTTGAACGCATGCACCTGACGTCGTAATTACGACTTGTCAACTCGTAAGTACGAACGTCCCAGGAGGACTTGAACGCAGCATTCGATGGGAAAACATCAGAGTAAAGTACGAGATGATCCTCAGAGCTCACCTTTATCCTGTTCTGAATTGCACTAATATCTGGGCACTCTTGACTTCCACTGTCCAAATGCCTGATGGATAGAATGAGAGGTCAGATGAAAAGTTCATTCGATGTTGATGTTTGTTTGTGTGCGTTTCAGGTTTTGCCGTCCAGAAAAAAAAGTTCATAAAGAGACAAAATAGTGTCTTGAATTATAACATAAAAGCCAATATAACATAATCTAACACATTTTCTATAATAAAAAGAAAAATCGAATTAATGTCAACTAAGAACAGCCCTCCTCCGCCATCTATCCATCATGTCAAGTATTGCACCTATGTGAGACGAAATCATACTCACTGATATAATTCTGCAAGGAAGATGTCAAGATGTTTTAACTCCTCAAACATACCTATAAAAAGACAGTATTTTCAGCCATTCTTTATAATAATAAAAAAACAACAACAACTACATATTAAAGGTATTTTATTAGACGCACTCACTGGCTTTGTCGGCCCACACGTGCAGCTCCTTCACAAGCTCAGGAACCACCAGGAAAGTCTTCCAGCCTTGACGTTTCTTTGACTTGAGGATATCGCCAAAGATGTGATCCCCCACATAGAGGATGTCTTTCCCCCTAACATCCAGCAAATCACAGACAATGTCAGAAGATCCTAAGAAAGGGGTTGAATAAGGATAACTGACATAAGCCAAAGGAGTGCATTTGTGCAAGCATAGCAAACAGATCCTGATGAGAAGAACATCTGAGTACCTCCAGAATACACTGTCCCATGCTGAAGGTTTCCGGTGTATGTGCCGATACGCAGCTTCCCAGTGTCCTACAAAAGAAGAATGATGAGATTTAAGTGCAGCGATGTTTGCTGATATTTCACTAAACTCAAAGTGACTCAATGTTTATGAAACAACATAGTTTACAATGTTAGTAATATACTACCGCTCAGCGTTTGGGGTTGTTGGTTTGTTTGTTTTTTTTTAACCAAGGCTGCATTTATTTGATCAAACATGCAGTAATATTGTTAAATATTATTTTAATTGAAAATAACAATTTTCTATTTGAATATATTTTAACATGTCATTTATTCCTGTGATGCAAAGCTGAATTTTCAGCAGCCATTACTCCAGTCTTCAGTGTCACATGATACTTCAGAAATCATTCTAATATCGTGATTTGATGCGCAAGAATCTTGGGGGGGGGGGAAAGATCAATGTTGAAAATAATTGTGCTGCTTCATATTTTTGTGGAAACCGTGCTACATTTTTTTTTTTGGATTCTTTGATTAATAGAACGTAAAAAAAAAAAAACAGCATTCATTTAAAATAAAAATCTTTTGTAACATAAATGTTTTGACTGTCACTTTTGAACAATTTAATGCCTCCTTGCAGAATATATTTATTTAAGAAATATATATATTTTTTATATTGTACTTACTTCAAACTTTTGAATGGTAATGTGTCACAAAAAATAATCCACAAAAATATTAAGCAGCAAAAATCATGAAATGTCTAGGTTTTATGTCACCCCATATAGCATTGAGATTTTTATTATTTTATAATACAATAACATTTTGTAATATAATAATTTATATCATTTTAGACCATTTGTATGACATATCTACTATATCATCTTTTCTTGGACACAATTGTATTATAATCAGCATATTTAAAGGTAATAATATTTAACATAATGGAAGGATTTATGTTACTGAGAACAAAACTTTTCAATTCAGTGCAAAGAGAAATGGGGGGGGGGGGGGGTGCACTTTACCCAAAGTGTAATGTTTGCATTTGTAGTATATTTGTAATGTTTCTAAAATTTTTTATTTTTTCTGGTTTTGGGGTAAAATAGGGTCTTGACAGGCTTCAGATTCACCCATATTCTCATTGTTATGAATGAAATAATCAGGTGTAATAGTTTTTACTCCCCCTTTTTGCCTGAATAAATGCTTTATTTAAAAGAGTGCAAAGCTTTTTCTGTGTGTTTGTAGCAGTGCACACAACATTAATAACTCACCGTGTCTACCTGTCGTAACACTGTCCCCCCTGCAAAGAACAAGGGCTTCTTCGTGTCGACCACCACCAGATCAAAGTATGAGCGCCACAGTTTCTTGGGGTTCTAGACAACGTGAGTCATTTCAGAATTGGAATATCTTTTATGTGTGCGATCAAGAACAGTCACAAGCCATTTCTCAGAGTAAACATGATCATGCTGTTTACCTTAGAGCCAGACGGAAAATCCAGTAAGTATTTCATAATTGCCTAATTTGAGAAAAGATGTAATGCAGTGTGATTAAAAAGGAATTATGAATATTAATGATAGCGTGCAATGATATGCAGCCTGTCAGTGGCAGTTTAAATTATTTCTAGGGGGCCGGCGCTCTTCTTACCTCGGTGTAATTGAAGTCGCTGTTGGTGGCCAGGAACACTTTGGCGACCTCTTTGATGCGGCTCAGTAACACAGGAAGACGAGGCTAGACAAAATGATACATATATGAATGAGTCTTTTGGCACATACAAATACCTCTATTCATATAGCATTAATGATGATTAGCAAGGTTTTCTCTCAGGCGATTTGAGAAAAAAATATATATACGTATGTATACATAAGTAATTACTACTTACATCTTTAATCACGTACTTGTCTAGGTTCTTCAGAGTTCTTTCCTTCAGAGTGCCCTATAGGACAAAAATAGCAATGACTTGTTAAAAACACTGTAGTGTGAAACACTCACAATTTACAGGGGGTGATTATATTCTGCTCTTAAAGGCAGGATAGGTGATTTGGTTCAAATATATTTTTTTTATGCTGGTTGAAAGTCTCTTCACACCACGTAAGCAATCACTAAGTTAAAGGGTTAGTTCACCCAAAAATTAAAATTAGCCCATTATTTACTCACCCTCAAGCCATCCTAGGCATATATGACTTCCTTCTTTCAGATTAATCCAATCGGAGTTATACAAAAAATTGACATTGATCTTTCAAGCTGGCAGTCAGCGGGTGTTGCAGTGCATCAGTCCAAAAGAAGTGAAATAAAGCGCATCCATCCATAATAAAAAGTGCCTCACACTGCTCCGGGGGTGGTGAACAAAGGCCTCTTGTAGGGAATCGATGCATTTTTGTAAGAAAAATATCCATATTCAAAACGTAATGATCAATTTAATCTAGCTTGCGCCAACAGTTGTACACGGAAGCAGCTCCGGGCGGATGACGTATGAGTTAATCTCTCGTGAAAACCAATGTTTGTTTACAGGAGCAAAGGAAAACCAGTCCCCCCGGAGCAGTGTGAGGCACTTTTTATTATGGATGGATGCACTTTATTTCACTTCTTTTGGACTGATGCACTGCAACACCCGCTCACTGCCATTACACAGCTTGAAAGATCAAAGACCATTTTTAATATAACTCCGACTGGATTCATCTGAAAGAAGAAAGTCATATACACCTAGGATGTCTTGAGGGTGAGTAAATAATGGGCTAATTTTAATTTTTGGGTGAACTAACCCTTTAAGTTGTCTAAAAGTATTTATATGTATTTATATCGTCTGTGGAAGGTGTAGGACCATAAAATGTTAATCAAGATTACCATAGGCTGTCCTACCTGCCTGTCATTGTATGTATTTGCATACCTCCGCACACCCTGTTCATTCAGAGATGATGGGTGATCAGCGCTGTCCATTACACTATTGCAGGCCGAGCAAGAATGGAAGGCGTTACTATTGTAATATTATGCACGGTGAATGAGACATGAGCTAATCTGACAGCGTTTGCATTCAACCCTCCACCAACGCCGTCTCTCATCTGCCTGTGCATGAGGAGGCGTGGCTTTGGAGAGTGATTTGCAAGGAGGGTGGGATCTTATGCTTTCAAAGCTAGCTTGCTATTGCTACAGCCACTCCGAAATCACCTACCCTTCAACTCATATTTTAATTTGAAGTAAATTTGGAAGTAAATTCTTTCACGAGAGGGTGAACAAGTAGCATAGGTTACCGTGTCGTGAAGGTAATCCATGGCATCCCTAATGTCCTGAAACATGCTTCTGTGTGACATGAACAAGTCGCCATGTTTGAACCCTTTCATGCAACTGAATGGGAGAGAAAGAGTGAGTGAGATTTTGGACACCTATTGGGTGTATTTTAAGTTTACAAAAAATAAACCCAACAGGGATAGCAGTTAAGGCCTCTAAATTATCAACATGATCAAAATTTTGCTGAAAAACTGTTGTACACAGTCTACTAAAGGCCTTTTAGTTTAAAATACTCCCACCTTGAAATTTTAAATGATTTTTATAAAGTAAGTGTAAGAATAATTCTTATATTGCTAGTAATATTTCAAGATCAACATTAAGTTAACACAAACTTAAGTTTCCTTGATTATCCATACATCACTTTTCAGAAAAATCATGTTCAAATGTATCAAATATGATTATCAGGCTTTTGAGGAACGTTTATTCATTCATCTCTCAATTATCGTTTTGTCCTACAATAAAACCTACAGAGCTTTGATCATAAAAGCTAAAAGCAATTAAATATCATCTTACTAATACATATTATTGGGATAAACAGAATGAAAACTGATATTTATAAGTACTTTATGTAAGCAGTCTGCTATACTGTCATAAAGATGTGATTTACATTACAAGCTATTAGAATTTAATCATACATTTTGGCCATATAAATAACAACATCTGCACCAAATTGCATATTTTTGCTCAGTTTGTGCCTCTGAATATTACTGTGTTTTTTCCTTAAAAAAAGTTTTCCATTAAATATATATATATATAATGACAATTTTTTCATATGTCAGGCTTTACAGGGTTAATAAGATATTATTTTATATTTAATCATTTGTCATTTATTTTAATAATTTTTGGCTTGCTAGGGCTTTGTTATCTGGTTGCTGATGTGCTCTGGGTTTTAACATGTGCTGTGTGAACGATCTGAAATCATAAAGGTTTATTGATATCCCTACCTGTAAGCATAAGCAAGATTAATAGTGATGCTTACTTTAGCAAACATTACTAATTATGAATATCACTCGCTGTCTGATAGACAGTAAAATAGTTTAATTGCTGTAAACTCTTGCAATTAAAGAATAATTCACTCACTTTTTGTATCTGCTGCTTTTGGTGAAAAAGTCAACCAGGCACGCATACAGATACGTCTCTGAGAAAAGGAGAGGGACAAATCATGTTAACAGAATCAATTATCCTTTCACTCGACCATGCAAATGTGTCACTGTCATTGTACCTGGAAGGTTGAAAAGCGTGTTGAGGACGTAAAAGCGGTTCGTGTCGTCCCTCTGGATGAACTTGTTTGGATAATACTCATCGACCTGACCGCTGCAAACAGACACACATTTTAATGATAATAACAGCAGGTATATAAGCCTCCTGACACACCATATACAGTATATAAAAGCATTTGAAACGCATTGGAAAGCTGGTGACAGAGCAATAACAGTCTGCCACTGAGCTGCCCAGATAATATGTCACAGCAGCCAGTGTTGAGAGAGCTCTAACAACTACTGTTCTCAAAAAACGGACCCCTTGCTAAATAAAACTGTGCCCACAATACCCCATGACCCCATGATGGATGCTGATCCATGCTCTGTTTGTCCTCAAGTTTGAGAATAATAATAAAAATGCCACTACTGTTCTTAAATCTGTGTGAATATGAACGTGTAAATCTGGTGGTGTGTGTTTTAAAAGGAGAGCCAGGACTTGGTCAGTGGTCCAGTTACGCCAGTCCTCGACCTCTTTCATCAGTCTCAGAAAGCCATACTAAGAAATCAACAGCAAAATCTACACTCCACAATGCTATTCTATGGCAGGATATAAATACACTAATATGAGTCCATCATCTGTGTTAGAGCTAAATAGTGTGGTTGGGTCTCAAACAAGACATTTTTTTCTACTAAAGACTATAAAATAGGGGTTAAAACCTTTTCTTCTTAACCCTGTTGTTCATCCACCTCAGGAGGTCATATTAAATGTTTTATTATGTATAAGATATAAATATTTTATTATATATACACTACCATTCAACGGTTTGAGTGTGTTCCTTTTTTATGTTTTTCAAAGTGTCTTTGCTCACCAAAGCTGCATTTCAAAAATACAGTAAAAACATTAATATTGTGAAATATTATTATAGTTTAAAATATCTAGTTTCTATTTGAATATATTTTAAAATATAATTTATTCTTGTGATGCAAAGCTGCATTTTCAGCATCTTTACTCCAGTCTTCAGTGTCACATGATCCTTCAGAAATCTTAATTCTTATTATTATCAATGTTGAAAACAGTTGTGCTGTGATTCAGATATTACATTCAGGCTAAGTATTGCTATAATAATTGCAATAATGAGAACTTCAATGCATTAAACTGCGATATTAAAGACTGAATGCCTCGCTCTGCTGTGCTAGTGTTTCTACACAGCGCTTGACCTCGCCGTTCCCTCACATTGGGTTTATTGGCTTTCAGCCTGGCTCTCTTTAATGTTTTGTCCCACGCAGCACTCTACTTTGTTGAAATCTTCTGGTGTCAGTGAAAGGTTGAGGGGGCATTTGTGAGAAAACTCTCACTCAATACACCACTGACCCGCGCCACAATGAACCATCTCACTCACCCTCTCAGGTACTCAAAGCCGTGAGTGCATACCAGGATGTTTCCATTGGAGTCTATTTTCAACAGGTTCCCATACGTGGTATCATACACCAGACCTCTGGAGAGAAGAGGAGAAAGAGAGAGAACGTTTGAAAGAACCAGAGTCTGTAAGCATTCGGACAAGTGAATAATTTATAGCAAAATATGGCCCTCTTAGGAGTTAACACAAGAGTACAAGAGTTCCCCCAGCAGTATCGTTGAGCAGAGAGTTTAACTGTCTGCGTTTGCTATTCAGTCTGCTTTAATAATGACCTCAAGCGACCTTCTGCTTTATGAGACCCTTGAGACTGGTGTAACGCAGGACGTTTCTATTTGTATGGTTGCCCACAAAGTCTCTCATGAATGGTTTATAATAGGCTCAAAAGTGACTACAAACTGACTGGTTTCCAGATGAAAATGAAGTGGGCTTAAGGTCCATTTATACTCATACTGTCTTATACTAAAGAAATAAGTTCATATTGGAATTATGTGATGGTGTGTACTACTGTTCAAAAGTTTTTTTTGTTGTTGTTGATTTTATTCTGCAAGGATGCTATAATTGATCAAACGTGACAGTAAAGACTTTTACAAATGATTTCTATTTCAAATAATTGTTCTTTTGACCTTTCTATTCATCATCGAATCCTGAAAAAGTAGGATAATAAAATCGTATCACATTTTCCACAAAAATATTTAGCATTTTAAAACATATTCAAATAAATAACTTATTTTAAATTATATTAATAATATTTCACAATATATTTTTCATAATTCATTATTTCATTTTCATTTACTGTATTTTTGATTAAATTAATGCTGCCTTGAGCATAGTAGACTTCTTTTAAATACATAAAAAAAATCTTACAGACCCCAAACTTTTGAACAGTATTGTATCACGTAAATGTGTTAACTTAATTGTGTAATTAATCATTTTGATTGATATGAGACCTATGCAGTTCAAGGACAAGACAAAAGATAGAAACTTTTGTCCAAATAATAAAGTCAACATAAATCAAAACTAATCCTTTGACTTCTTAATACACATTTCTGGTCTTATCATGCACGGTTCCTAACTGCACATTATTCTATATTAAAAATCCTTGCGTTCATGGTTTTATCAAAATGTAATAACTTTCTCCATTTCTAATACAACATTCATTCACAAATCCTTCTTACTTTTCAATCCCTCCCTTCAGAGTACCTGCTACACGTGCTTCTTTTTCAAAAATTCTATCAATTTCAGATGGAAGTGACTGGATTTTGAGTTATGAATGGCATTTTGCATCGACTTAAAAGCAAATGAACATAAATCAATGCGGTCCTGTCACTGGAGCGGTACCCTAAGCCTGGTTCATCAATTCCAGTCCTGGGGACCCCCTGCTCTGCGCATTTCGCATGTGTCCCTTATTTAACACACCTTAATCAGATTATCAGCTCGTTAGGAGAGAGATACATGAACTGAACTGAGTGTGTCAGATAAGAGAGACATGCAAAATGTGCAGAGCAGGGGGTCCACAGGACTGGAATTGAGGAACAAAAGCTAAAAATCTTTGTACCATATTTACCCCTAAATAGTACATATACCTTAAAGGTACATATAAGTACTTTAAAGGGGACATCATCAGATGCCCATTTTCCACAAGTTGGTATGATTCTTTAGAGTCTTCATGAAATGTCTGCAACATATTTGGTTGTATAAAACACCCTGTTTACAGCGACCATGTGTCTTTAAATGCTAATGAGCTCTGCTCACCCCACCCCTCTCTTATGCTTTTTTGTGTATTCAGGGGCTCTGATGTTGGGAGAAAATGAAGACTCTTATGTTCACTTTTACATCCATCTACAAAACACCTGCATTGCTTATGAGACATTGTTGTCGCTACCGCTGCTCGAGCACGGAGAAAATGGTGGACAGCATACAACTAGCTGAGGGCGGAGATATGCTAATACGGGGCAGTCCGTCAGCGGTCGTGGGCGGGGCCTGAGCATTATGACATCATACTGCTCAGAAAATCAAAACGGCTTGATAATTGAGACTGTTTAGTTTTTTTGTGGATTATTGAATGGATTTTTAATACTCATCGACCTGACCGCTGCAAACAGACACACATTTTAATGATAATAACAGCAGGTATATAAGCCTCCTGACACACCATATACAGTATATAAAAGCATTTGAAACGCATTGGAAAGCTGGTGACAGAGCAATAACAGTCTGCCACTGAGCTGCCCAGATAATATGTCACAGCAGCCAGTGTTGAGAGAGCTCTAACAACTACTGTTCTCAAAAAACGGACCCCTTGCTAAATAAAACTGTGCCCACAATACCCCATGACCCCATGATGGATGCTGATCCATGCTCTGTTTGTCCTCAAGTTTGAGAATAATAATAAAAATGCCACTACTGTTCTTAAATCTGTGTGAATATGAACGTGTAAATCTGGTGGTGTGTGTTTTAAAAGGAGAGCCAGGACTTGGTCAGTGGTCCAGTTACGCCAGTCCTCGACCTCTTTCATCAGTCTCAGAAAGCCATACTAAGAAATCAACAGCAAAATCTACACTCCACAATGCTATTCTATGGCAGGATATAAATACACTAATATGAGTCCATCATCTGTGTTAGAGCTAAATAGTGTGGTTGGGTCTCAAACAAGACATTTTTTTCTACTAAAGACTATAAAATAGGGGTTAAAACCTTTTCTTCTTAACCCTGTTGTTCATCCACCTCAGGAGGTCATATTAAATGTTTTATTATGTATAAGATATAAATATTTTATTATATATACACTACCATTCAACGGTTTGAGTGTGTTCCTTTTTTATGTTTTTCAAAGTGTCTTTGCTCACCAAAGCTGCATTTCAAAAATACAGTAAAAACATTAATATTGTGAAATATTATTATAGTTTAAAATATCTAGTTTCTATTTGAATATATTTTAAAATATAATTTATTCTTGTGATGCAAAGCTGCATTTTCAGCATCTTTACTCCAGTCTTCAGTGTCACATGATCCTTCAGAAATCTTAATTCTTATTATTATCAATGTTGAAAACAGTTGTGCTGTGATTCAGATATTACATTCAGGCTAAGTATTGCTATAATAATTGCAATAATGAGAACTTCAATGCATTAAACTGCGATATTAAAGACTGAATGCCTCGCTCTGCTGTGCTAGTGTTTCTACACAGCGCTTGACCTCGCCGTTCCCTCACATTGGGTTTATTGGCTTTCAGCCTGGCTCTCTTTAATGTTTTGTCCCACGCAGCACTCTACTTTGTTGAAATCTTCTGGTGTCAGTGAAAGGTTGAGGGGGCATTTGTGAGAAAACTCTCACTCAATACACCACTGACCCGCGCCACAATGAACCATCTCACTCACCCTCTCAGGTACTCAAAGCCGTGAGTGCATACCAGGATGTTTCCATTGGAGTCTATTTTCAACAGGTTCCCATACGTGGTATCATACACCAGACCTCTGGAGAGAAGAGGAGAAAGAGAGAGAACGTTTGAAAGAACCAGAGTCTGTAAGCATTCGGACAAGTGAATAATTTATAGCAAAATATGGCCCTCTTAGGAGTTAACACAAGAGTACAAGAGTTCCCCCAGCAGTATCGTTGAGCAGAGAGTTTAACTGTCTGCGTTTGCTATTCAGTCTGCTTTAATAATGACCTCAAGCGACCTTCTGCTTTATGAGACCCTTGAGACTGGTGTAACGCAGGACGTTTCTATTTGTATGGTTGCCCACAAAGTCTCTCATGAATGGTTTATAATAGGCTCAAAAGTGACTACAAACTGACTGGTTTCCAGATGAAAATGAAGTGGGCTTAAGGTCCATTTATACTCATACTGTCTTATACTAAAGAAATAAGTTCATATTGGAATTATGTGATGGTGTGTACTACTGTTCAAAAGTTTTTTTTGTTGTTGTTGATTTTATTCTGCAAGGATGCTATAATTGATCAAACGTGACAGTAAAGACTTTTACAAATGATTTCTATTTCAAATAATTGTTCTTTTGACCTTTCTATTCATCATCGAATCCTGAAAAAGTAGGATAATAAAATCGTATCACATTTTCCACAAAAATATTTAGCATTTTAAAACATATTCAAATAAATAACTTATTTTAAATTATATTAATAATATTTCACAATATATTTTTCATAATTCATTATTTCATTTTCATTTACTGTATTTTTGATTAAATTAATGCTGCCTTGAGCATAGTAGACTTCTTTTAAATACATAAAAAAAATCTTACAGACCCCAAACTTTTGAACAGTATTGTATCACGTAAATGTGTTAACTTAATTGTGTAATTAATCATTTTGATTGATATGAGACCTATGCAGTTCAAGGACAAGACAAAAGATAGAAACTTTTGTCCAAATAATAAAGTCAACATAAATCAAAACTAATCCTTTGACTTCTTAATACACATTTCTGGTCTTATCATGCACGGTTCCTAACTGCACATTATTCTATATTAAAAATCCTTGCGTTCATGGTTTTATCAAAATGTAATAACTTTCTCCATTTCTAATACAACATTCATTCACAAATCCTTCTTACTTTTCAATCCCTCCCTTCAGAGTACCTGCTACACGTGCTTCTTTTTCAAAAATTCTATCAATTTCAGATGGAAGTGACTGGATTTTGAGTTATGAATGGCATTTTGCATCGACTTAAAAGCAAATGAACATAAATCAATGCGGTCCTGTCACTGGAGCGGTACCCTAAGCCTGGTTCATCAATTCCAGTCCTGGGGACCCCCTGCTCTGCGCATTTCGCATGTGTCCCTTATTTAACACACCTTAATCAGATTATCAGCTCGTTAGGAGAGAGATACATGAACTGAACTGAGTGTGTCAGATAAGAGAGACATGCAAAATGTGCAGAGCAGGGGGTCCACAGGACTGGAATTGAGGAACAAAAGCTAAAAATCTTTGTACCATATTTACCCCTAAATAGTACATATACCTTAAAGGTACATATAAGTACTTTAAAGGGGACATCATCAGATGCCCATTTTCCACAAGTTGGTATGATTCTTTAGAGTCTTCATGAAATGTCTGCAACATATTTGGTTGTATAAAACACCCTGTTTACAGCGACCATGTGTCTTTAAATGCTAATGAGCTCTGCTCACCCCACCCCTCTCTTATGCTTTTTTGTGTATTCAGGGGCTCTGATGTTGGGAGAAAATGAAGACTCTTATGTTCACTTTTACATCCATCTACAAAACACCTGCATTGCTTATGAGACATTGTTGTCGCTACCGCTGCTCGAGCACGGAGAAAATGGTGGACAGCATACAACTAGCTGAGGGCGGAGATATGCTAATACGGGGCAGTCCGTCAGCGGTCGTGGGCGGGGCCTGAGCATTATGACATCATACTGCTCAGAAAATCAAAACGGCTTGATAATTGAGACTGTTTAGTTTTTTATTGAATGGATTATTGAATGGATTTTTATCATTGTAGGGTGGTTGTGTCAACACAATGTTAAGACACATTATATGCAGACACCGTGTAAAAGTGAATTTTGCATCCGATGTCCCCTTTAAAAGTACATATTAGTAACTAAAGTATATCTAGTTCTTTTGAAAGGGTACCACAGTTTTGTACCTTTTTTTTCTGAGAGACTGAAAGATTCCCATGAGCTACATTTTGGAATTTATTGCATTCTATACTGTTGTTACTATACTGTTTTTACTGTTTAAGTCATTTAAATTTTGCCTGTTGTGAATCACCATTCCCATTGAAATCAACAGAACAGTTTTTTTGTGACGCACTGTTCCTCAAAAATGAAAATTGTGTCATGATTTACTCACCCTCCACTTGTTTCAAACCCGTATGAGTTTCTTTCTTCTGTTGAACACAAAAGAAGATATTTTGAAGAATGTTTGTAGCCAAACAGTTGATGGTAGCCATTGACTTCCATACTATTTTCTTTCCATACTATGAAAGTCAACGGCTACCGGCAACTGATATTTTCTTTATCTCTTTCTTTATTTTCTTCTGCATTCTCTTTCCTCTTCTTCTCTATATTTTATTACTATATTATTATTATTATTATTTGTCTATTCTCTTTATTATTAGTGTTTTATTATCTTAAATTATATTTGTATGTCTGTACTTTCTGTACTGGAAGCTCCTGACACCAAGACGAATTCCTTGTGTGTGTAAACACACTTGGCAATAAAGCTCTTTCTGATTCTGAACTGTATGATTACCAACATTCTTTAGAATATCTTCTTTTGTGTTGAACAGAAGAAAGAAACTCACACAGGTTTGAAACAAGTGCAGGGTGAGTAATTCATGACACAATTTTCATTTTTGGGTGAACGATCCCTTTAACCAGAATATGGATAATTAGATGCTCATGTAAACATAGTCAATGTTCTGCTTGCGCCGACACACACAGCAAGCCTCAAAAGTCTTTACTATGAGCTTACTGACCTGATATAGCCTAATCCAGACCCATTAAGGGAGCAACACTTACCGTGTGGGGAAGGTGGGGTCGTACATATAGCCCAGCACCTCGTGTGGATATCCCATTGACACCAGCCTGTCCCTGAGCAGCTCAAAGCCCAGACTCTCATACTCTGGAGACTTATACACTGTTGAAAACCAGAGAGTCGATGTGAACGAAGCACTTCACACATAGTCTGACAGCTTGTCCCAAAGGTGCTATAAACGCTCTCACCTGCCAGAGTGTAATCCATGTCGAAGCCATAGCACTTGATGTTTTCAAGTGTCAAACTCCGGTTCACAAACACCCTGAAGGGAAAGACAGGAGGTTATTTCCATTACTTTGATGGGTAGGTCAACACTACCTTTCTCACAGTTATCGATTTGCTTTTATCCACAGTAACTTACACTGCATTCAAGTTATAATCAAACCCACAACCTCAGTGTTGTTCAGGCTATGCTATATCAGCTTATCTACAAGAACACATTATACCGCCAAAAGTAGTCATTTACAAAGTGTTTGCATTCAAACTCGTGCAGTGCTTATCACATGTCACTATGTATCATGTCAGCACAGTTTAGGTCTGTTCTTATCAGGTCCCTCACATATGACATCAGTCCAGCTGGTGTGAGGTAACTGCTGCTTAAAAGACGTAAAGACTGGCACACTCTCTTCTTGGCAGTTTTTCTATGTAAGCCAGTCACGTTTTTATATTTAGGGTGGAAAGTACAGACTAAGAAATCTAAAAATAGACCATGCAGTTTGATTAAATCAAATGATATTTTAAATGTTACAAGCTCAACAGTCAATTAATATTGAATATGAGAAAGAAAGCTTGAAATGTTTATAGGAGCAAAAAAAGAATTTGAAAAAAATGTGAATAGAACAGAATTGCTCCACATTTTGTCCCAACTGCTTAAACGCAGTTGTCTGAACAAATTTGTTGTGTTGTGAAATTAAGACACTTTTGGTTTATCACATTTTTGTTGTTGTTGCTGATTGTCACCATTGAGGTTTGTGTATCAAGTATTAACATCTATGTAAAATTCTAACAAGAAAGCATAGTACATTTGACATATTAAGTGTCTGCCATGTTGAAATACATATAAAACATACATACATATGTATATATCTAACACAAGCGTTCACAAGTATTCTTTTTCTGTTCTATCTACTTGTTTTCTTTTTATTTATTGTAAAAAAAAAGAACTTCCTACGTGTACTGTGTTAGACTAACCAGGACTTGTCACAGCACTTACATATTGTTGCTCTTTTGTTGGTTTGATTGCTTCTATTGTCCTCATTCGTAAATCACTTTGGATAAAAGCATCTGCGAAATGACTAAATGTAAATGTGTGTGCGTGTATATATATATATATATATGAAATCAACAATTTATATCTCAAATCTCAATATTTATATCTCAAAATGATACAATTTGAAATTTGTTGAAAAAGCAAATAGTTGCTTGATGACTATTGTTTTTATTCTAAACAATTAATTGTTTTATGTCGAGTCTCCGTGACTCACTCGGGTTCCGCTGAAGATGTAAAAGAGGTTGTGTCATTAGTCATGTGTTTGCAATGTCATATACAACTTTCTTGTCACAGGTTTTTTTTCCACGTTTGTTGACAAACATGAATTCCTAAAGGGATAGATCATCCTAATATGAACATTCCTTTAACTCATCCTTTTGTGTTCCACAGAAGAAATAAAGTCATACGGAGTAAAAAAAAATCATACTTTTAGGTATTAACTATTCCTTTAAGTCTGTGTCCAAAACCTTGATGATGACAAAACGTGAATTATCTGAAATGTTGTGACTGCTCATCTATGACTAACTATTCAAAGAGAACAGAAACAATCAGTCTTTAATCTTTAAATAGATAAGAGTAATCAAACAAACAGGACTGTAAATTACAATTACAATCAACCAAACCCTAACCCTGTAGTATGTACATATCACTCAGTAGTATGTAATTACACTGTAACACCTTTAACACTGTAAAATCAGTTATTGTTTTAAGAAAGATGTATGGTGTTATTGTTTGAAAGAGGTACATTTGGTTCAGATATGATCTGGGGCATTGGTTCAGGTGTATGTGAAAGTGTGTGATGCTGGAAGTCAATCTATATCCATTAAAGTCTGTCAGTGGAGCTAAAGTATATTATCATCTCATTAAAACAAACAAATACTAAGAGCTGTGACTCGGAGGTTGGTTAAACGCTGCTGTCTGCACCTGGATGCATGTGTAAAAGTGCCTGTTCTTACCTCTGAATGATTTCTCTTTTGGCGGCGCGCGGCTCCATCGCGAGAGTGCGGTCTGCTCCACAGATCTCTCGCTATTATTATAACCAGCAGTGTGAAGCTGTCACGAACCTCCTCTTTGCGCTTTAAATTGTACCATGATGCTGACATCACCAGTGCACGTTTTCCTTGGGTTTGGCGTGTAAACAGGAGCCCTATGTGCGTAATTTGGGCGTATGTGGGATGCACGCGAACACGGGTGAAGTTTGGCTGCAGCGCGCGGCTCGAGCAGTAGATTGTGTTATCAGAGCGCCGCACGCGCAAAGCTCACGTTCAGCGCCCAAACACTTGACAATCAAACCCGCCGGGCTCACCACAGTCATGCGCATTTACAATTAACCTCGCATCAATATTTCATTTAGCGCAGCCTTCCTCCCTTCATTCACGTTCAGGAGAAGAGAGTACGTCCCTTACGCCGGGGCAAGTTGTCACAGTGGCTATACCTCAGTAACCAGTCGGGACAAAAGTTGTCACGTGAGTTTTAAATGTTGCAAATGTATACATTTTATTATTATGATTATGACTATTATAATCAATCATAATTATCTTTTTTTCCCGGTTTCTTCATGGTTTTACTGATTAAATGTTACTGAAAAAAAAAGACCAAATAGTTCACTCCAAAATGAAAATTTTAGTAGTGATGTTTTATTATTATATATTATTATTATACTATTTATAAATATTTTGAATCAGCTTTCATTTTATTATTATTATTTATAATTTTCAGTTTTAATTTTAAATTGAATTTGTCTTAATTGTATGAGCTTTTGTCAATTTTATTAGTTTTTAAAAATACTATTATTATTTTGTTAATACATATTTTGAATTGGCTTTTATTTTTTATATTTTCAGGTTTCATTTTAGTTTAAGATTTAATTTATGGGCTCAATTATTATAATTCTTTTCCATTTCTATTTAGCTTTAATTAATTTTTATATTAGTTTTAATTATTTTAGTACTTGAACTAATTTTATTTCAGTTAGTTGCCAAGGCAACATTTCTCATTTTCATTTAAGTTGTTAGGTTTTCACCTAATATTTGCATTTCATTTTATATTTCAATTAACAAAAACAATTTTACAGGTTTTTTTTCTTCAAGTGTTTTTGTCCATACAATGGAAGTCAACAGTAACCACGACTGTTTGGTTATAAACATTTTTCAAAATATCCTTTTTTGTGTGCGTGTTCATCAGAATAAAAAAATATTTCTTCAGTTTTTATGGTTGCTAGTTTTTGAATTATTTTATTTTTTTGGAATAGTCAATCCAAATAAGACCACATGAAAAACATTTACTGTAATTGAATAAAAGAATAAAACAGCCACATGGTGTAAACATTAAGGCAATTTTCTGAGCAGTTTAAGTGAGCCTCATATATATGAATTATGAGAGATGCCACATTACATAGTCATTTTGGTGTAGTCCAATATTTAATTTGATAACTTTATGGTGTGGTAAGAGGTCAACACACCTCTGAGGATTCGATAGATACTCAAGCCTTACTAATCATTCTACAGAGCCATCCAAGGAGCAGTGTCAATAAAGTCATTGCACCACAGCAGTCGTATCAGGCCAAACCTAAATCAGTGTCCCTTGGCATGACAAAGTACAAATATATTGATTCAACATTCAGTTCGCCTCTAATTGAAATTGGATTTTGAGTTTACAAATGGGATGTGGCTTACAGTTTAACATACTTGATGTCACCAACAGAATAGCCGAACAGACCACACAGCTGTCAACCTAAAGAACGAATTACTTTTTATTGATCAGTGTCTGATTTGACTACATGACTGATTCTGAACTGGTGCTAAAGCTTGGTGATCTGGATGTTGTTTATATGTATTGAGCTCAGTTTGGACTGTAGTGAGTGTCTGCGTTTCTGGTGCATTCTCTTAAAGTCCTCTGTGATCTCCAGAACAGTTTTATTCTTTGTCTCAGGCACGTGGAACCACACAAAAACGCCAGAGAAGAAGCAGAACACAAAAAATATGAGGAAGCAGAAATAATCCAAATGCTCCTGCAATGGAAAAATACATTAGAAAGGAATAACTAACTGTGAATAAGTTTCAATGGTGTATTCTGTCATTTTATGTCATCTTAGACTTATACTGTTCCTAGTGGTGTTCGTTTTAACGAGAAAAGATGCCGTTTTAACGAGAAAAGATGCCGTTTTAACGACATAATTGAGTGGAAAAAATAATATGTGTGCGGCAGCAATGCGTCACCGTATTAACGGGATAGCTCACTCAAAAAAGAAAATTCTGTCATTAATTACTAACCCTCATGTCATTCCAAACCCGTAAGATCTTCATTCATCTTCGGAACGCAAATAAAGATATTTTTGATGAGATCTGAGAGCTTTCTGACCCTCCATAGACAGCAAGGTAACTTCCACATTCAAGGCCCAGAAAGGTAGTAAGAGCATTGTTAAAATGGTCCATGTGACATCAGTGGTTCAACCGTAATTTTACAAAGCTATGAGAATACTTTTTGTGTGCAAAGAAAACAAAAATAATGACTTTATTCAACAATTCTTCTCCCGCGAGTTACCATCTACATCATTATCGAAAGTAACACGATGTATGCGCGTGATGATGCTGACGTAGAACACGCATGCGCTGTGCCTTGTTTACGAGCAGAGGAAAGCACACGCATGCGTTGTGGTACTCTTTTGCGCACAAAAAGTATTATCATAGCTTCATAATATTACGGTTGAACCACTGATGTCACATGGAATATTTTAATGATGCCCTTACTGCCTTTCTGGGCCTTGACTGTGGTAGTTACCTTGCTGTCTATAGAGGGTCAAAATATCTTAATTTGTGTTCCGAAGACGAACGAAGGTCTTACGGGTTTGGAACAACATGAGGGGGAGCAATTAATGACAGAATTTTAATTTTTGGGTGAATAAACCCTTTAATGTATGCAAAAGCACACGTTTTCAGCTACAGATTCCAATGTAGAAGTGCACTATTTTACATTAAGGCATGATTAATTGCCTGAAAGTGTTGCCTAACAAGAGGAGTAACCAAATAAACTCAGTACAATTCATCTGCTCATGTGATCTCAAAATGGCAGCCTCCATAAAGAGACCCGGCTCCATGTAGGGGTGTGCGATATTTATCGTCTACGATAAAATCGTAATTGTTGTTTTAACGATATGCAAGCTGACATTATCAAGTATGTCACTCACTTCGAAAAAAACAAACAAATACACGTCTTGAGAGTTCAAAAGCATTCACTGCGTGATGAAGCC